>NC_084970.1:32549312-32676754 GCF_963691925.1 Scomber scombrus | reverse complement strand
CTGATCTTTATATTGAGTTGACAACTTCAGAATATTTAACTAATATTTCCTCACGTATAACTTTCTTCTTCCAGGTCCAAACGTGTCTTCTCTTCAACCAATATTCCAAGTTAAGCAGCAGAAAACATTTTCATCTCTCTGCAAACATACAAATGTCAAAAACAGCTTTTTACATAGTGGCGCTTTATGCAAATCAGGTGAATTGCGACTGGGCTCATTTCCATTTGGAGCCTCAGTAAATACCACACAAAATTAAAAAATTGCAGTGTTGCAAAGGTTTGCGCCCCTGACGGGGACTCTGTGTCCCTAACAGAGCTCAGGATCTGTGATTAGGGTCGAGCATCGAGAGTCACCTCTGAATGGAACGAATGCTTGTTTGTGATATCTAGAAATGAGTTAGAAATAACCAGATGTGGCTTATTTATTCCTGAAACTGAATTTAATGTTGAGTAGCATTAAGTACACACTGTGGTGGACTAATGCAAGCACTCCAAACTACAGTAATAACTTTACAAAAAGCAGAAAGGTCTGATCATTCTTGCAAATATATTATTGTTAAATTAATTTATTCAAAGAATAAACTGTTGCAGCAGAAACTTTCATGATTCTTCTCAACATGTGTTTTCTAATGTCATAATTAAAAACAAAAATAACTTCAAGAATAAGCAAATTGAGGCTGACCATGGAACAGACACTGAATTGTACCCAATGCATTTTCTCCTTTAGATACCTGCCAGTTTTCCCTGGTCCCTCCTTTCTTCCACATGTTTGGGGATTTTACAGTTATTTCCCGTCCCTTGTGTGTGAGTCTTGGTACTTTCCATGAGACTCCTAGTTTAGACTCCATTATATCCAAACCGTTACTCAAGTTACCATTACAGTGTATTAACTAAGCTTCAATAGCTGATTGAAGTATACTCCTATTCATTACAGATTGATCAATCATTGGATGTTTGTGTGTGTCATCATTGTTTCATGTTATGGTTACACTCATATAATTCTGTGTTATAATATTTGATAATGTTGTTTTACTATACTGATACAGGAAGTCAAACAATACATTACCACATAATCAAACATGACAAAACATTTTCTGCAGCATACTAGCTAACTCAATGATAGAAAAAAAATCATCAGTTGTAATATGTTTCTCCTTTTTACTTAATATATACATCTGTATTCTACTTGTGAAATGACACACTCAGTTTGCAGTCATTGTGTCACTTCATTTCAGTAGTTTTATCTTTTATGCATCAGTTTCATGCATCACTTGAAGCTTGTAAGGCGGTGAACAGTGAAAGCAACAATTGGTTTCCATTTTTTTTCACACTGACTCTGAACCAGCTCCATATTTCTTTAACCTGTCTCCCACCCCCCTCTCCCTTTGTATTCATCTCCTCTTTGATTTTTCCCCCCATTCCGCCTCATTTTATGATTGAAGGAACCCCCTAACAGATGAAATCAATAAAGAAATATAGCTTTCATCTTGAATCTTAATATCTGGTCCAGCTGCTGTGGAGGTTTTTACGTGAGGGCAGGTGGTCTTAATATTGTCTTTTTACATTCTGCATACCTGATGCAGATGTGCACCATAAAGCATTCGTTGTCTTATCTTGAAACCTAATATTAAAAAAACCTGAGAGAGCAGGTATTGTGGGTTTTTCTCACAGTGATGAAAGCAGTTAGTAGGTAGTAGTTTGGGAGAGGAAGACATTTATATGAATAAGTGAGGAGGAGAGGTTGCATCTTTGTTTTTTCTCTCTGTTTTAATGAATGACTCAGTTTATCAGCAGGATATCCCCAAAACCTCCATGACAAATATCCCTGACTGTCCTTGGTGGATGAAAAATAGATTAATCTTCTGTGGTTATCAGGAGCTGAGATGTTTTAGAAATCACAATGAAACTGGCAAAGGAAGAGAATTAATTCCTATTCTTAAGGGATATTTTTCATGGCAGAAGAATCAATTTAAAGATTTAAGCGGGTGGTGCAGAAAGCAAACATTTGTGCTCTTGGACTTCCTCTTAGTTACATCTGTTGTTTTTTTTCTTCCCTTCTTTCTTTTCATTCAGAAGAAATTTTTCATGCGTCCCACTGTAGGAAAAAGGCAGATGTGTTACTGCGGACCACTTACTGTGCTGCCTTCTGGTAATTGGGGGTTAGGGGATGTGAGTGTGATATAAAGGAGTAGCATCCCCGCAGCGGGTGAACACCATGCAGCTGACTGACGAGGTGTGTGCTTTTTGATGTGACTTGTAGCATTCGCCTCTCTCTCTCTCTCTCTCTCTCTCTCTCTCTCTCTCTCTCTCTCTTTCTCTCTCTCTCTCTCTCTCTCTCTCTCTTTCTCCGTCTCTCCTGCATTTTCTCTGGCTGTTCGCCGTGAGCCAGTTATAGAGTGAATAAATGCTAATGAATGGAAATTTTCTGTGGTGTGTGTGTGTTGCAGCGCTGAGAGAGAGGAAGAGAAAGAAGACAGATCTGGTTGTTAATAAAGCAGCACAGAGCACATCTGTCTGCATTTTCATTTATTTGTGTTTTCAGTTATTCCTCCTTGTGTTTTTTTTATCTGTTTTTCATGCACAGAAGCTGCCAGGAAATACAAACCTTAATGTCTAACTTTGATTACATTTTTTTAAACATGAACTGATGATGAGTAACTACATGTGTACACACTTTAACAAGTGACGTCTGCACACACACACATGCAAATCATCTGTTGAACACCACTTTTTAAAAATGTCCCCCCACCAAAGCCAAACTGTTGTAGTGATGTTTTATTTTCCATAACAGCGGATTACTTGAAATAAACAACATTCTTCCTTCCTTTTTAGTCTTGAGTAGCACAATTATCCGTGGAAGTATTACATACACTTCCTTCAGAGAGGAAACAACATCACCGGAACATACATCTGGTCGGAGAAGCCCCTTGAAATCCCCAGGAAGAGCTCGAGGATGTGGTTTAGGGAGAGGGGATGTCAGAGCTTCTTTAGCGGCTAACATTGAGCTCTAAACCCAGATAAGTGGCAGAAAATTGATACTCGGATTGGTTGATATTCACAGTAGGGTACAGTTAAGCGAGTTAATTAGAGCAGAGACCGGACTGGAACGTCCAGATTGCCTCATCGCTTTTTCTCGCTGGTGAGCACGATGTGTTGTGACGCTTTAATTTTTGCTGCTGTGCTCCGTATCGACCAGTTCAACATGCAAATCATCCTCTTTTTCCTTTATGAGTTCTTTTTCTCGAAAAAGCCAGTCTCAAAAGCCCCAAAAGACTCAACGCATGCTGTCATAATTTTTAATGCAATGCACCACTTTATCAGAATACCTGCAAATGTGTCATGGTGGATTTGTGTGCATCTGTTTTCAGGGAATAGAAACGTTTTAAACTCTTTAGTACCAGGTCTACCTCCTAAAAAAAATCAAATGCACATCATAGATTTTATTGCTGAGGGAAATTCTTCAGTTTTGACGAGGAAGGCAACTGATGCAGACATGTTTCAGCTGCCTTTAGTTTTTTTTTTTAAATCATCTGGGTCACTGGTTTGTACCTGAGCAGCAACAGTGTTTATATTTGGCTCACATTATGGATATTTGTATTGATATATCTTGCGCATCATCCAAGCCCATCCATCATTTCACTCTTCTCTTCTCTTCCCCCGTGGAAAAAAAAAGCTCTGTACCTTCACCTCCCTCTCCCCATCACTCATTTCCTTCTTCCACCACCTTCCCACTCTCTTCCCCCTTTTGCTCATTTCCCCCTCTCATTTCTTGTTCTCTTATTTTTCCCCAACGCCGTCGTCGTGTCGTGTCGCCTCTTTTTTCGCCGGAGGCCATTCAGGTTTCTGAAGGGGTTTTCCTCTCCCATTGATTTCCTGCGAACCCCCTCTCTCTCTCCGTGTGTGAGATACTCCAGGCCCCTCACCCCTCACTGTGCTGATTTACTCAGGCTATAATAGTATAATGTTTTCAAAATGGACCCCCCTCCCTCCCTCGCTCTTAGACACATACGCTGCTCTCCTGGTTGTTTTGGCTCATGTTGTGGACCGCTCATGGTGTGCTGGCAGGAGAGGAGCTGGACACCTGGCTGGAGAATTAACATTGTTATGAACCAGGCGTGCTCTGGCTCCACTGAAACACAGCATGAGGCTTCACACACACGAACACACACGAATACTGAGCTTTATTTTATTTAAACTATGTTTTAGGAACATTTTTATCAGACTACATTTATTCCCTTACCTTTTTTTTTTTTAGGTGTGTTCACACGTGCTGCCACAAATAGAAAAGAAACAGCAGGTTGTCAGTCATTTTAAATGGAAATCTGCAACAGGAGGATGCTTCTAGTCTCATAGGTGCAAAGGTGCAAAGTGGCGACAAGTGGCGCCACAATGTGGGAGTGAGAATAGAGTCAACATGCAAATGCACTGCAGCGCACAGCGATGGAATATTTTACAGAGAATAAGTAGAAAAATCTCCACAATATGTGAACAAGCACAAATATGCTCAAAAGCTACAGATTGATCGAGTGGCAACAGAAAGCCTTCCTCTTGATATCCATTTGTCTGAATGCACAGTTAGTCATACACATGTGTTACCTCGCATCTTCCAAGTTTGCTTATGAAGGATGTTCGAATGAACCGACTGGCCTTCCTGGTGTCTGGTTGGAAAGCTCTAGCATGCAATAGCCCCCCCAAATCCTAAAATTCATCTGTGAATTCTTTTGAGATTTGGGATTTAAGGGCATTATAAAGCACTATAACAAACGCAGGGAGTGTATCCTTCACATATACTCAGAATTTGATCATATTTAAACCCTGTTCTAGTGAGTCAGTATGTGTCATATGACCTGGCTTCAAAGCTCTCCTCCAGTTCAGGGTTGAATGCATGTTGGATGTTTTACGGCTTTGGTGAACGCTTCCTGTCAGTCAAGGTAATTTAATGTAATGTTAAACATTTCAACCACTGTGTTACTGTGGAGGAATCTTTGTGGAGTGCACATTGTGTAGATCCCATTCGTGTTTTCTCCCTCTGATAAAGTTTTTGATCCTGAACTCGTGAAAGTTGTGTGTGTTGGTGTGTTTGCCCCTGAAGTGTTTCTGCCTTTGTGTGTGTCAATGAGGAGGAGGAGGAGGAGGAGGAGGAGAAGGAGGAGGAGGAGGTGGAGAAAGGCCATGCTGGAGGAGAGGACCTTAGAGGAGTCCTTCAACAGTGTCCATTCATCCTCAGCAATCACTGACTAGATAAAGGGGAGGACTTGTGTCTCCTGTCGGCAGAGAAGCGCTCGGCTTTATTCTGAGTTTGAAAATACACCAGAAAGCTCAGAAAATGAAACAATCATACACAATGGACTCACTGTGTAAACTCAAGGCACACATTCCCCTTTTCTCCCCCACTTCTTTTCTTCTCCTTTTCTTTCTTCTCCTCTCTTTATGTCATCTTTCCTCCCCCTAACGGGTAATCCCGGCGACCCAGACGGTGCAACCTCTGCAGAATATCAACGTAGTGTTAATGCCATCTCGCTCGGATCCTCCAGAGAGCCGACAAAAGGAGAAGAGTATGGAAGGTGGATAGAGCTGAAGGCAGATCTAGACGTTGATAGTGGTGGTTGGGGAAATGACTGAAAGGAATCGGCACACAGCATTTCAACCCTTATATCTTGAAATAGTATATATGGTATTATATCTCATTTTGCATTCATTTGTCACTCTACGTGGTTTTCCACTGCTTATGCTATTTCTGGAAGATCGTGGATTTGAGGTTTGTGACAGGAAAGTCAGCCCTGGAAAGTGTATCTTCTACCCTGCGTGCGTGCTGCATCCTCTTGTGCAAGTTTATTTATTTACTTTCACAGACAGCAGTTACAAAGTGGCTCACACTCAAAATAAATAAAATCAACTGCAGTCATATAAAATCGAGATAAATTGAAGACAACAGATAAAATATGCAGGGTCAAATTAAAACATGAAATACCACAAACTACCTAAATGCCTGTCTGAACAGATGTTTTTTTTTTAGGTGCTTTTTGAATTAATCCACTGTATCCAAGGAGCTCAAGTTTATTGGGAGACTACAGATAGATCAGCTAAATGAAATAGTAGCATTACTTTTCCCTTTTTGCTAAAACCCCAATTTCTTGTACTTTTCTAGTTTAACTGTTGTAATTTGTGTAACTCTGGTAAATCGTTGTATGCTCTTACTCTCTCATTTCCTCCAATTGTTACTCTTTACTTACAGCAACTTCATGAGTCATGATGAGTATTTTAGGGACTTTCTGCCTTGAGTTAATTGGTGGAGTCTGTTAGGTTTGTTCACCACACTCAGAAAAACAAGCACCACCTTTACTCTATAATGTTTTGTTTGTACAATTTGAATATCCCCATAAAGAGACACTGGATTTAACATCAAATAAAGCTAAGGCAGAAACGGACAGTTCTCCTTACATTTTATATCTTCAGGTATCTTTATTTTATATTTTATTAAGTTGCTAATACAGTATTACCTTATGCATCACTAAATCTCAGGTCTATATCAGTATTTTTAGTAGGCTTATTAATATTAATATATCATTATTCATGATATATCATATAAGGTATGTAAATGTAGAACATTGCATTTATATTGCTTTGATGCTCTCTTGTTGAAGAACACCTGACTTCATTTATGAAACCACAAAATGAAGTCAGTTATGAAACAAACCCACTTCATCCCCTCATTCAAGGATTTATCTGAGATGGTGGTTTGTTTTTTAAGCCGTTCGACGTCCTTGTTGGAAACCAGACTGTTTACCCCTGCAGATTCTTTCTGAACTGGGAAAAAACAGCATCAAGAACAACAGGAAGCGGAGAAACTTTTCAGGCCATGGAAACAGTCCGACTCAGTGAAAGTCAAAGAAAAGTCAGAGAAGCCTCGCAGATTGTGAAAAACTTCTTGTTTCACTTAATAATTCATTTTACTTGACCAAGTTAGGAGAGAAAATATATAAGAAGAGGAGAAGAAGGAGGGGATGTGTGAGAGAGCTTTCCACAGTGTTGCAGTTATTTTCTACCCTGATTTATTTATTCTCCCTTTTTTAATTTCTATGTATATTTTCTCATTTCGCTGCTGCTCCAGGCCTCATTCAATCCTTCAAACCTTAACTTTGTTTCCTCTTCCTGTGCCGCAGCCACTAGACGGAGGCTTTTCTCCTGTTAACCTGTATTGATCGCTGTGCTGGTGATGTGCTGGTTACCACGCAATCTCCTTCACACCTCAGGGAGAACAAGACTGGTGTACTTACTCCAAATATTAAACTGACTTCTTACATCCCCCGCTCGCTCAGGTAATCAGACGAGGTGAGTCAGGGTAAATACGATCGATATTCTGAACACAAACTGCGGCTACGTACTGCTGCATCGAGGTGAGCTTAAGCGAGGGACCTAGAGAGCAAAATGAATCTCCTTTCTTTGTCTTGCTCTCCTGCTCCGTGTACAAACACTCCCTTATGTCTGTCTCATTAGCATCCTCTGCTAAACTGCTCATGTAGGATGTTTGTGGAGCTTTAGGCAGGTTGTTCATGATGGAGGTTAATAAGAATCACCTTTAATAAAGAAGAAGATAAAGAAGATTTTGCAGGGGCCTTTTTCTATGTGTTTAAGCTACCGATAGCTGATATTTTAGCATCTTGAACAATCTGTAAAAAGTTTGTACTGAAATCACAAGTTGATTACTTAATAAGCGTTTTTCTAGTCCTTCGACTCAAAGCACTTTTACACTACAAGTCACATTCACCCATTCACACACTGATGGCAGAGGTTGCCACGCACGGCCCCAATCAGAGAGGAAACTAACATTCACACACACATTCATTCATCATTGGCGCAGCCAGCGGGAGCAATTTGGAATTCAGGATGTTACCTAAGGACACTTCGACATGCGGACTGGAGGAGCTGGGAATTGAACTGCCAATCTTTCACTTAGTGGCCACAGTTATCCACATTGATTTGGACAACAGGTTAATCATCTTAACTATTTGCTGTTTTTCTCTCATCATAGTAGATTGCATATTGTTAAACTAAATGTTGGGCGTCAACTCAGATTTTTGACATTTTAAGGATAAATTAATTAATAATAAAAACAACACATAAATGAATGATGGAGGATATCATTAGTTGCACCCCAAAATGAAGCTGTTCTCATCTCACAGACAAAAAAATTGCCTAAAAATTTGAGAGAACCTCTGAGATAACCTTTAAACCTCCACTCAACACTAACCGAGTGAAAGCAGACCAATGACATTAACTGTGTTAACTGAAGAGCTTCTGTCACGTTAGGTGTGGACAAAACTAACTTGCCAATAGCCAATATTTAATTAAAGCCCAATATTGGACATTTATTGGAAAACCAACTTATCTTTTTAACCCTTGTTTAGATATCTGATGGTCTTCTTTCTCCATTGATTGCTCTACTACTCGTCTCAGTCCAGCGAGCACACAACCATCCTCTCTCTCCTGTTAGCGGATAACTGTCTGTCTTAATTCAGCATCACTGCCACCTGTGCAGCCCGCGTAGAGGGACAGTGAGGAAGGATAGAGAGTAGAATAAGAAAGAGATGGGGTTGAACATTCAGTTGTTTTTACTGAAACTGTACAGCTATGAGAACTGCAGAATGTGTTATTAACAGTGTATTCTTAAAGGGAAACTTGGTCCTGGACTCCATTTTTCCACCTTTTTGTGTCCAAGTGACAAAAGAGGACAACAGTTTTTGGATTTGGTCCAATGTGGTTTGTTATCGTGTCTAAACAAATCTCGCTCAAGCAAAAGTCTCGTAAGAATTAAGTTGTTGCAGGAGGACTGTTGAATATTCAGCCATGACTTTGAAAATCTTTTAGATAACACTGAGTTATGCTTTCTGTACTGCAGCTCTCCCCAACTCGTGTTTCCACTGTTGTCTCGTGAGATTTCAGAGCGAGACACAAAATAACAAACAGACTGTATCAAGCGAAAGGTAGAGAAAAACATTTTATTTCTCCGTATGGTCCTTTTCATAATGTTGTCAGACTCTTGTAATAACAGTTGGAGCCTGTCAGTGGCAAAAAGAATCCCTTTTTTAGTGGATGTACATTGGCAGGGCTTAATTCTCCCAAAGGATTGCATTGCAGCCTGTTTCGCTGCTGCTGGCTGCTGCGCTCTCACAATACTGGACTGATTTCAAAAATTGTTGTCACTTAGACACAAAAAGATGGGAAAATAGGGTCCAGATTGAAAAACATCAAAGTTTCCCTTTAACAAGTGTTAAGAAGTGAAGATTTCAGCTGGTATCTGAAATGATGACAGTTTCTATCAGCTTGTGGAACGGCTAATTAACGTCAGTTCTGTGATTTTGGCAAACTACTGTCTAGTTTGTGCGCTGTGACAATGTCATATACAATCAACCACAGATGGTATTGCTGAGAAATGCAACTCTGTATTTTAATGAAGTTTGAAAAGAGAAAGAGGGGTGGTGAGACTCTCTGCTTTGTTAAATATAGCTGATGGCATCACTTCATTTTCACTTGGATAGTTCAGAATTTCCAATTAAAATGTTTTAAGCACATCATATCACTGTTTTCTGTTTATCACTTTACAAACTCTGCATCAGAAGCTTGGCTTTTGTTGGTTGTGAAATTTCAAGCAGCTACAGTGTAGAACTGTCAAACTTTTAATCTAGCAGTCAGCAATCAGATATTGTCAAGCCGCATTTCAATTTGTCAGACATGAATTAATAGCTGTTTGTCATGATCACTGTTATACCAGACGTTCATCTAATCGCTCAGTATGGCTGCTCTTCCTTGTTCAATTACCTTCTGGTAAAAGTCAAAAAGGATCAGCTGAAGAGAAAATATCAAAAATGACTTGGCTATGGCTATTTCAGAAAATGAAGATTTATAAGGATCTTCATCTTCTGAAATAGCCATAATCTATCTTATCCAAAGGGGGGTTATTTCATAAATAAAAACGTTAAATGGCAATTACAGAATTGGTTAGAACAATCTGTACAAAATGTTTTCACACATTATTCAGTCCTAAACATGCAGATATGAAAGCTGTCACAGGAAGCTTCCTCCAATCCTGAGGAGCTGCATCGTCTCTTTTGCCCTTGCCTTCCTCTTCATCTTCCTTTGTCTCTTCCCACCTGTGAAGGTTTGTTCTCCAAGATCTTCTCCCTCCTCCACTCAGTCGTAGTCATATGCCAGATACCTGCAGTCGAACAGATTCATCCAAAAACTGGAAATGTTCCACAATTTGAAGTTCATTAGACACAACCCCACTTTGAGTTAGAGATCATAGGCATCTGTCTGTGCAATAGCAAAACCTTTTCTTCTTATATTATGTTTCTGCATGATAAGTATTTGATTTGTTATTATTGATTTGAATATATGTAGCTGATATCTATTCCATTGCTCCATAAGAACGAAGATTTCTGTATGTTTGTTGGTTTTGTGGTGATTCTTATCTGCGATCCATCAATAGACAATTATTGATTCATTATGTTGTTGCATTGCAGGGCTGGAGGAAGGTCAGACATCTATTACCTGTAGATTGAATGAATTGTGTATACTATGCTGTTATTATTATTGTATGAGGTGTAAAATCATCTCAGAAGTCCTTGGATGTAAACCCGGCAGGCCACAACTAGGAAGCTTCATCCTTGTATTTTTGTGTTTAGAAAAACAAACTTGGAAAAGAAACACCAAAGAAAGATAAAGTTGTGAAGGCTGCAGTTTCTAGTCTGATTTCTATACGGCCGCTCAATGACAAAAAGCCTCCTTATTTGTTTTCTATACAGCTGCTCCATCAGAAAGAAGGTCATCCATTCACAGCCTTTGTAAGGAAAAGTGGCGCCATGCTCCTTGTAGCCTGATGTGAGAGCTGTTGATCCAGCAGGTGGAGGAAGTTCCTTCTGCTCATGGAGGCAACAACACTGTGCTGGCTGGAGTAGGAGGTTCAGAGTCTCTTCTGTGCCTCTTTTCTCACCTAGTTATACTCACACCTGAAAACGAAATGCTCACTCCCAGAGTGTTGGCAGAGCTTGTGTGGGTTTAGCATCTGTTGGATTACTCTTTCCTGACCCAGACTGTAAAAATGATTGACGCCAGGCGCTGTCACTGTCTCTGCTCTGCTCTCTCTCTCTGACAGGATATCGACTGATTGGTGGGAGATAGCGGATGAGACTAATAAAATATTAAAACGCAGAGGCCGGCGGTCTGTGTTAGGCCATATAACATGGTGACATGAGGTATTGAACTCAGGCTTTTATCACCGCTATGGAGAAATGCACAGAGTCACAGCATTGATTTGGAGTTTCATTTTACTGCCTGTTTTTATGAGAGACACTCTTAGGCACTTTTGAAAAAATCCTTTTCAAACCTCACGATATTGCCTACTTCTTAAAGAGTGAAACCACTGTAGCAGTCATTCTCATGTTGGAAACTGGATCTGCTGCTCAGAAAGACTTTCAGTAGCTCTGTGTGTGTGTGTATGTGTGTGTTTTGGAGTGAGTGAATGAATGGAACTGCTTCAGGACTCCAGCCAACAATGAGCCAAGCATCCTGGAAACCTCATCGTCTTTATGAATAATAAAACAAGCATCGTAAAAAAACCTCAGCCCTCACTCACGTTCTGCCCAGCCTGCCAGCCTGCCTGACTGGCTGCACTGGCTGCCTGGCTGCTCTGGCTGCTACTCCATTATATATTTATTACATCATCTCTTTATGTGTCTCTGTTGTTTGACGGGCAGGTGATGCCAGCGTCCTGCTATCAAGGCCGTGTCTTTATGTTGCGCTGGATTGCCGAGATAAAGCCTCCAGGGGTCTCGAGGAATTCAATAATTAGTCTCCCTTTTCTCCCCTTTTTTTTTCAATTGTCTCCTTAGTTGATCTATTTGCACATTTAATGAGGTTCTGCAGGTGTATAGGAAATGCAATTATATCCGTGGCTTTTAGATACAGAATATCTGAATAAGGCAGAGGAGCCGTATTTGTTTTCTGCTGTTTAGAATAAGCCAAACCTGGCAATGTTAATTTGGAAACCTGTATTTCCTCCCACGCACACACGGGAGTAAAAGATTTTGAAAAGAAGTCTGAAGTCATATCCCATAGATTCTCTCATTATGATGGATCAGTATGTAATACAGGGCTGTGTTTCAGGCTTCTCAGCACTGGGAAAAGAGACAAAGAGAGCGATTAAAATGTATACCGATCACCTTATACAGCTGACCTGACCTTTTGAAAGGCAGAGATGAAGGCGTTAGAGAATAATGGAAGGGTTGGTTTCGAGAGGAGAGGAGAAGATGACCCTCCTTGTCCTCGTGCAGGTCGCCGGCAGCCGTTTTGATAAAGAGTGAGGCTAATGCAGAGAGACGATAAAAATGTCAGACTTACTGTGTGAATGTCAGACATCCTGAGCAGGTCATCCACCATAAAACAGTGATAAAAAAACCATTAAATTGCTACTTATCTTGGATTTCCTGGCTCTGCATGTAGTTGGGATAATTGGTGTAATATGGATGATGTGATGTTATAGCCTGATAATTTCAGTAGTAGTGGAAGTTTTTTTTGTGATTTTTCTCCCAAGTTTCAAGATCTATCAGTCTGCTTCCTCCTACACTAAAGATATTGTCCTTACTTTCTACTTTTGTCTCGTTCCTGCCTCTTTTTACTTTTCCAGTAATACATTTTGCCAGGATGATGTAATAGGCAGGAGGATTCACATTCTCCCAGGAGCTCCAACCAACCAGTGGGAGTCTCTCGTGCAGTGACAACAACATGACCACTCACTATATTCCCAGCCACAAAAGGCCAATTGTTTTCGCTGGAACGCACAACAAGCCAGTGTAGCTATCAGTGTGACTGAAAGTGCAGGTTTTGATGTCATTCAAAGAGCAAGTGCCACTACCTAGAGCTGCCATTTAACATCCTCTCTATATACTGTACGACCCACAGCTGAACGCAACAATTTAATGCAAGTTGTGCAAGGGCAGTTTTGGTCTTGAAAATGTAGGAAATCACTTTGAAAAGTTGACACGTACCAGGAATAATTTCAACCCTCATTACCTTTTAACATTACTGATGGTTTATGATCTAGAAGTGTAAGAGGAAGCACTTTTTCCTGTTTCCTGTTCCTATGTGGAGACCAGTAATCACCCACGATGCATTTATCTAACTTTCTTTAGGAGTGTACCACTGATGCAAAAAGATTATCCTGGAGGATTTTTCTCAGTCTGTTAATGTGAATTCAGACTGACTTTAGCTCTGTGTGGAAATATGCAGCACTCTCACTTATTTGAGAGCTCTGGAAAAAAAAAGCAGAACCTGGTTCAACTTTTACTGCAAAACAATACAGCATCTGCTGTTTTTTGACATCGGATAAGTCTTTAAATGCATTAATCGTTTCCTCCCACTGGACTTCCTGGATTGCATTTCATTGTCTCACCTGAAAAAACATCCTCAACCACACCTCCGCAGCTACTTGCATTGTCTTAACATAGGATCTGAATGCAGCCCTCCGACGTGTCTGTTTCTCTTTACCCTTCATTTGACAGCCTATTCTCTTGTCACGTTAATTGTTGGTTTTCGTCTCTGACAGGTAGACACATTTCATCTCCAGCTGTGCTCAGTGCACTCAGTGTTGAGATATGTGCGTGGGCTGTTGTCAGTCTCTGTGTGTGTGTGTGTGTGTGTGTGTGTGTGTGTGTCTGTTTGTTGGGATGTTGCTGTTAATGCTCTCCTCAGGGCTTCATTGTGTGCAGACCCATCTTGATGTCAAAGTGTGTCCCCTGTATTTTGTACTAGTTTCTTGCCCTTGAGCGCTCTCCGGGTGTCTGAGTGTGTGAGAGGTGGGTGGCTGCTGGTGGGGGGTCTCAGAGCAGGTGGTACACCTCAGGGTATGGCACTGCACGTCTGCAATAATTTGGGGGTGAGACTCACGCTGGCCGCAATACGTTATTGTTCACTCTCCTGGTTTGAGTTAGTTGTGTACGCTGCAGCTGAGAAGATGCGACACATTCTCGACCTCACAACAAAAACTGAAAAAGAAGACATGCACGGGGAGAATAATTGCCATCCGGTAGAGTTCCTTTAAATTGGTTGTGGCTTACAAGCGTTAAATGCCTGCAGACACGCTGGGGATATTTTCATTCACTGTGTTAACAAGCAAAAAAGAAAAAAAAAGGGGGAGGAATGGCCAGGCACATTTAATCTATGTCGTAAACAGTCTCCATAAACAGCATCTCCAGTCTCTGCTGTCTTGACTTTCACTCCATACATTCCACCCGCCCCCCCTCCATCCATTCTCTTGTTTTTCACTTTAATTTCGATCTTGTCTTCCAAGAACAGCTACGAGGCAGTGTATGCATGTGTCAATACTGTATCAAGTGCATTGGCAAGGAGTCAAAAACGATTTTAGGGAAATTCACCCGAACACTGAATTGATGCTCTGAAAAAAGATTCCCCTTTCAGCAAGGCCAACATAAAAACACAATCAAACTATGTTGGACATCAAATCAATAAAAAATACATTAAAGAATCATTGTGATAAAAGAATACAACGGATCAAAATAGAGATGAGAGAGAACTGTGCAGATATTTTGAACCTGTTGTGTCTAATTTTTGGAAACCAGTTTCTTTGACTGTAGTTGAAGACATTCACTTAGACAGTGTTTGTATTTTGTCTTACACATTTCTTCAGTGTTCACGGCCAAGCACAGTATCTTAGAAGCAGAGTAGAGCTTTCTGGCACAACTTCACCTCCTTCCAAGCTAAAACGGTCCAAGCTCCAGCAGCACTTGCAGTAAATAGAACAACTTTATTGTTAGACCAACGCGTTTTATGATGACTCTGATGAAGGCCGCGAGCTGAAACGCGTTGGTCTAACAATAAAGTTGTTGTGTCACTCAACATATAGTACTGTACCAAGGATCTTACAACACTCGACACTTTTCACTTTCCATGTTTTTTCTGAAGTCAAAAGTCGAAAAAATCAGGCCCTTAGGTTATTAAACAATTGTGACTTTTTTCTGAGTAACACTTTAAAACCAAATGATATTTAATCTGCAATTATATTAAACAGAGAAAAAAAGCAGTTTTTAACTAATTCAAACATAGTGTAAACGTTTTTTCTCTTATTTCACTTTCTTCTCTTTCAGTTTTCGTGTGATTTAAACCAACTGAAAAACCAAGGCGTGTGTTCTTCTGTAGGTTCTATATTTTTTTTATCCCTGTTGCACTGCTTGTAGAAGCTGGCGCATTCAAGGAAGATTTTATAGTTAAGAGGGCGTCCGCTATGCTCTATCAGAGACGCTCCACTCTTTATAAGAACCCAACGATGCGCTTATTCCCAGCAGAAATTACTCTGCTTCTGGCTTTTTTTTCTTTTTTTTTTAATCTCCCATCCGTCATCCATCACAAGGAAATGGCTGTCAGGGTTTCCCAGTCCACCGCTCCCTCTCCTCCTTTCCCTCCCCTCCCCTCTCTGTACCTCCCAGCTCTCCTAGTACCCCATTTCTATGCAAGGGAGCCCTCATTAATGTTGACAGGTGAGCTTCCCCCAGAGGGATGGTACCAGTCAGGCCAGAGGGGTGGTTGAGGATTTTCGATGGAGGTGATGGGAAGATGAACTCGGGGGAGTATCTGCTGTGTATGATCCTGTATCAGGTGCAAAATAAACTGTCCCTGGTGGGGGGTCATTATGGGACTCCGATGGTTTGGCAAGCAGGAGGGGCGAGGATGAACAGGAGATGGGATGGGGGGGGGAGGGCATTGACAGCCTTAAAGAACAGCAGTTAGTGTGTGTGCTTGTTTGATGTAACACACACACACTCACTTAGACTACATCCAACAGCTAAATATGGAAAAATGACGTGTGTGTTTAAGGTCGTTTCAAAAAGAGCTGAGTGGGCAGACGCAGTACGGTTACTTTGCTGGATCCCACCTGGTGAAAGCTCTGTTATGTCCCCTCCTGCTCTCCATGGTAACCTATGCTGTGTTGTAATGCACCCAAGCTCCTATTTTAAGCATTCTCATTTACATATTATTCTGTTTCTGTTGTCAGACAACTGAATGAGTGTAAATCACCACGTATATATGATCAGGTCACTATTTTACTTCAGCAAAGCAGATTTGAAGTGAGACCGTGTCGAACATTCAGATCTGTGTGAGTGATCGCATGATTGTATGAACTTGCTCCGTGATTTTTTACAGTTTAACTATAAACTTTATTGGATAAAGTGACGTCAGTGCACTGAAACAATAAACTTTACTTTATAATTCTAATTAGCTATGAATAATAAAAAAACCAGAACAAGCCCCCCCAAACAAAAAAACATGCATATGTTAAACTTATACATAAAATGCTGCTATGTAACTTTAAAATATATATATAGGCACATATTGGACAACACATTTGCTGATACCAATATCTGTGACAGGTCAATATCGGCCAATAATATCAGTTGATTGATAGTTCAGGAGGCCCCCCGCCCTGTTTCAGTAGGCTTACATCATTTTTTGAAAAGCTCAGTTTTCCTCGTCCATACCTAAAAAAGCTCAACTTCAAATGCTTTTTAAAACATGTCTAAAAATGCTGGCTTAGCTTATCTTACCCTTACACTTAGTTGTGCCACAGATGTGTTCATTTGTTCAGCGCATGCCGTCTTCGACCTTTGTTACTCCTCTGTCCTCAGCTGTCCTGCCAGAAGCAAAGACATGCTGGGGTGCTGAAAAGAAGCTGTCTGTTTCATGAGACGGATGAGGGACAGATGTCTGAAATGCTTCAAAAATGCTGCCAGCGTGGAATTCCCTGTAGTGTTGATGAAAGGCCAAAATGGAGAGAGGAAAAGATGATTTAAAAAAAAAAAGCGTTGACATGGTCTCACACACACACACGCACACACACACACACATTACAGGTTTGTGCTACTAAATAAAGCACTTAAGCACAAATCCTCCGTCAATGAACATGAGCAGAGTACTACTGCTGTTACTGGGGACACGTGTAGAAAGCTGCCCAACACAAGTGAACACCCAGTACATGCATGCTCACGTGCACCATCACGCATGGATGCAGTGCCGATCAGATCTTTTGGCTCAGTGTTTTGCTGTGATTCTGCTGCAGGGCGAGTGTGAGTGTGAGGAGATCAGAGGCTGCAGATGACCTCCTGTCCACAGAGGAGAGGTGTTTTTTTTTTGAAGGAGAAGGATGAGGGCCGGGTGGGAGTGAGGAGAGCATCTGGAAACTGACAGAATAACAGATTGACACGCAGCACCTTGGGTTAATTTTAATCAGCCGCTGACGCTACGTCTTTTGAGAAAAGAAAAGAAAAATCCTGCAACTGCAAGACAAATCATTGAAGAAAACATTTTCATGTTTAGCAGGCTGTTTGCATTAATTTTGCCTTGCTGTCAACGCCTTCTCTAGATTGCTGCTGGGTGGAAATATTGATCTGAATCCGTGCAGAGAGAGAGGTAAGAGAGAGAGAAGTAATTCAAATTTCCATCCACTTAGCAAAGAGCCCCCCCCCCCCCCCAAACTGAAAGTAATGTAGTGTTTTATGGCAAGTCATTTCCACGTGAAAGGCTCTCTTTATAATAAAGACCTCCTATATTATAATGGAGCGTTGTTATCTTTGCGTCGTAGCCATTCTTCATGTCTTTGCCGAGCACCACAAAAGAATAACAGCGGTCCAGTTTCCTCAGGCCACAGGTTTGACCGAGGTAATTCCACACTGGCAACATGTCACCTCCACTGCACCACCACAGACTATTTTTTGAAGCCCTAATGCCTGTTGTCTCTGTTGGTTTACCGAACGGAAAGCTGCGGCTTTCCAGTGTTTGGGGGCCACCTACATAGTGTGTACATACCATTCGCTCAAATCACAGAGCCGTGCAGGCTGTTTTTAATTACCTGTGTGATGAGACAGCATGGAAAGTGTCAGAGCGGGCATATCCTCACCACATGGTTTGCCAGCGTGGAGATGAGGAGACACAGAGGGGCAAGACATGCAGTTCCTTTTTTGGATGTCGAACCTGTGATGTGGCTGGATTAGAATACTGTTATATTTAAGGCTCACCTGGTGTTGAACTGGCTTTGAGGTAAAAGGAAAAAAAAAGAAAAGTAAACTTGGACTTTCCAGGGTCTTAGTGAGATCAGGTTTCTGTTCCAATGTCCACTGGAAGCACTTCAATTGTGTCTTTGAGCAACCTTTTTTTTTTTTTTTTTTTTTTTCAACATCCAGATTTTGTGACCTTTTCCTTCTGTTTTTGGTTTGTCTCAATGGCGCCGGAATGCGTTTGGAGAGTGGGGGGTGGTTTTGACAGCTTTGGATGTTATGCTAGTGAACTTTTTCATGTCCACTTCCTTTTCAATCTCTGTTTTTGTACAACTAACATATGGTAAGAAATGCATTCCCTCTTCTCATCAGGTTACTTCCAGATCAAAATGTGCTTTTTTAAGCGCTGTCACAACCACAAGCTGTCTCTCTCCTGCCTGGATGGTCAAGATATTTCTTCTCCCAGTCCAAGCTCATAGAAAACCCAAGTTCACCAGATTGGAAATCAATATGACACGTGCATACAGCTGATTAAACAAGCAGCAAAGCACCTAGTTATTAATTTAACACAGATGAACATGTATCTCATTAATGAAATACCACTTCAGTACAGGTCTACACCAAGAACACCTGCTATTTATTTAAGTAGTACAATGAAATGTCTGTCTCTCATAAGGACAGAACCTGTTTTCTGAAATACTGGCATGTTAAATTATTTGTGAAAGAGATATTTGACACTGTGCGGGACACATTGAGTCAAGAAAAATAAAAGGGGTCTACTTTCTTTTAGATAGAATTGGCTGAAGGCAGATGTGCGCAGATGTGAACCATTTCACTTCTTGCCTGTCACATCACCGCTGGAGACGTGGTTTTTATTGGATGTCAGATCACTTACTATACACTCATTTGAATCACACAATGGTTGATTATGATTGGATTTAAAGGTGCAGCACATTAGAGTTGGCTTAGATATTGTTGCTATGACCATAATTCGTAGTCACCACTTTGTTTCCATAACAACTGAAAGTGAGGGTACAGAAAGTCATGTTGCCCTCCATATTCCATCACCTCTGTTCTCCCTCCTCCTCTTTTTCTCTTCCTCTTTCATCAACTGTACACACATTATAAGCTAGTATTCAGGCTGACTCCAACTCTATACTTGATATTGCAGCTTTCTTATTTATTTCAGTGAGACCAGCCTGTCGCTGTAGCGAGGGTGCCAACATGGAGGACTCTGGCCAAAGAACACAGGGGTCACTTGGCAAACAAAGTTGAACTTGGCTCAACTTTTGTCAGACTGCAAACTGGCATCTTTTGGCAAATGGGGCTACAGCAGCCAGTCATATATATCCAAGTGCACCGCATCGGTAGATTACTTTGTTATTTAAATTCAGCTTTTCTACTGTTTATCTTGCAGTTTTCAGTCTGAACCCACACTGAGGAGTATTTGATCCCTTAAAGAAACCCCCTCCCACTCAAAATAGCTCATCAACATCTGGTTTATTTCTGAGAAGGATGTTTGCTTTAAATGATTTTGTTGCAAACGGGTCTGTTTCTTGTGTTTGTTTACTGTTGTTGAGTTTTTGCCTTTAAGACAAAAAAAACCCTCGAGGTTACAAAACCATCTACTGTAAGCTCCACTTGCTAGCTTATTTGAACTTTCAACCACATTTCATTGTCTCTTTCAGCAAATAGAGCTGGTTTGGCCAACGTATCACATAAACATCACGTGATGAACTGAGGCTGGTGGGCTGTTCTGTTTTTGTTCTGACACAAAATGTGAAATTAAAGTCGGCTCAGTTTTCACCTGAACAAACTGAAAAATATTTTCTTTCCTTGAGAAGTTCTGTATGGTGAGTTCTGTTAAGAGGCAGGTAATAACCACAGTGACCCTCAAAACCCACAGTTTTAGCTCAGAATATGTTGATATTTGGTTCGTATATGAATGAATGAATTTTTTGGTTTTCCTTGCCGCTGTCGCCAAGTTCTTGCTCATGTGGGAATATTTGGTCTCTTTGAATTAAATTAAAGAGTACAGTCTAGACCTACTCTATATGAAAAGTGCTTTGAGATGACTTTTTGATCGAGTGCTATATAAATAAAGATTGATATTCTTGACTTGATTTCAGGGTTATATCAAATTTGACAAAAACCAACCTAACGCCTCTGGTTCATCTCAGCGTGTCCGTAGAGAAATGGATGTAGACAGTTATGGGTGTATATGTCGGTGTTATGTGGTGAAATTTGCGAGAGCTGGGAAATCCCATCCATGTACATTCGGATCCATGAGGACACTTACACATGCCGCCTAGATGCTGAAGGCTCCTTGGTGCGATCCAGTAGAATTAGAGTCAGCTTCTTGTCATACCTGGGGGAAACTACAAAGGCTTCCTCCTGCTGCCGACTGCACACATCACCAGCAGCGCCATGAGAGTCAGCACAGCCAGTTTATAGCCTAAGCATTGCCGCCAGCCTCACTGGGCTAACTCCCCTTTATTGCACATTCCTCATGAGTACCATGATTCCCTTCCAGAAATGCTGCTATTGGATGTTGCACAGCATTTTTCTGCGATAAAACCCTTTTATGCGTAATAGGAAATGCTACATTTGCTGTACTATGAGGCATGATGCAATACATACCTTCATGCCTTTCTGCGTGTATGCAAATAGATTAACGGGCCTGTGTGTGGTCTCAGGCGGTGGAAGAATGCAATTAGTTAAGTAAAAGTAGCAACACCACGATGTACAGTAAAATAGGCTATTAAATGTAAACGCCCTGCTTTGCAATAAAACAGGCATATTTGAGAAATTAAGTAAAGATACAACTATGAGTGCTTAGTTTACACCACTAGCAGACTTAAAATGTTCAGCTCTGACAGGAAGCTGACCTCTTCTTCTGCTCTCACCTCCCTCCTGCCCACACAGAGTGCAAGAGGAGCATTCCTGCTCCTATAGAGTACATATACAGTGGGGGGGAGATGCATGCTATTGCTTCAGAGACGCTGAGCTTCAATAACAACTCTTTCTTTGTCTTTTTCTTTATTACAAACTGCGCATTTTAATGATTTAGTATTCAGGAACACTCAGCTCCGTGAGTGTTTTTTGATGTTAATGTATATTGTGAGATCATTTCCAGCTATTCGCACTCAGCCCATCTGTGTATGCATAAATGTATATGCATTTATTTACCCACATGCACACATATTCACACTCGCAAGCGCACACCAGCAGGCATCGTGACACAGCTGAGCCCAACAGCTGGTGCCTATATCCTGGTGTGTGTGTTTGTGTGTGACGGGTGTTTTGTCGAGGTTTGCTGGCAGTCTAGCTGGCTGGAGATGGTTCAGCAGCAGCAGTCTGGATTAAGGGATCAGTGCTAGTGTCAGACAAACATTGGATTAGTGCTGTAATCTCGCCCTTGTTGGCCCGCGCCTGAAACTGAGACTCAGAACTCTCCTCATCCTGCGTTCACACACCTGCCTGGATTAACAAATAAAAGAGTCGGGCTTCGTTGAGACCTCTCAGCCTCTCGGCCTGTAATGAGACCGGTAATTGAGTGCATGACCATAACTTTGCCCATGAATGCCAATCATTAAGCCCCAGGGGTGTATACGCCAGGAGGTGGGAGATGAGCGCTGCTGTGTGTTGCATAATGCGTTCATACATTTTCGAGGCAGGTTGGCGTGCATGGAGATAACGAGGTGGAAAGCTTAGACCACATGTCATGGATATTTGTGTGGGTGCTAATTCTGTGTTAATGACAAAGCAATATATAATGTGCTTTGAGCTGCTCATTATCATAAAAAAGGGCTTAAATCACAAACACAAATTATCATACTTACTACACATCTGCTTAGCAAAGACATTAAACATTTAATCCGAAACATTATGTTCTCACGAATCTAAGTAATAAATGAGTATCTTTAATTTAAAGAAAAAAGGGAAATGTGCTTATATTTATTATGATTGCAATAGAAACTCTGCAGTTTAGTGTTTTATTTATTAGTTTAGTTACTTTAAGGGACTCTAGTATATATCATCAGCAGTTTTTTTTGGCATTTTCTCTTCACTTTTCCTTCATTTTCTGTAAACTGAAGAACATTACTGAGCTCACTGCCAGAGGACCTAGCGCACTTCAAATTTGCAGATTTGTACATTTTCTATTTTGAACTGGAGCAAGAAAATGCAATTTTTGAAAGTGTGGAGATCCTTAGGCCACGAGTGAAAGAGAGACAGTTGGAATTGAAGCATTATTCTGTTTTTTGTTTTTGTTTTTTTAATGAAAATTGGTAAGAAATAAAAAAATTGACCTTATTTGAGCTTTGGTATAGAGGACTAACTTGTGTTGCCATGGTATCAGTTGCTGGTATTGTTGAACTGTAACCATAGAAACATCTGCAGCTAGCAGGCAAATCTTGCGAGATTGCCATTTAGTACATTTAGTCAAATAACCTAAAACTAGTATTGAAAAAATGTAACCTGTTTGTAATATAAATTATCTGCATGCCTTTAGCCACAAGGGCACAGTAGCTTATTTGACTGATAATAAACTTCAGACTTATTATCCACAGACTAATCTGATTAAAAGTCAAAACAGCTTTCAGTCTGTTTTCAGGAATTTTCAGTCTATTGACCATAAACTGTATGTAGGTCTGTTGAATTAATTCCTGTCTCTTGAAGAAAGTGGACATTCTTGTTCATGTCTGACGCTCAGTGTTTGTTTACTGGCCTTTAGAGATGCCGAGTCACTGTCACATGTACTGCTCAGGGGTTTCTATTTTTCCATGACATTTGCCTCGGCCTCCTCTCTTTCTCCTCCCTATTTAATAGTCTGAGTGTAACAGCGGGATAGGCGCTGGAGGCGTCAAACGAAAAGATCTCACTGTTTCACAAGGGGTGCCATCTTTCATGTAGTTTCAATATTCAGTTTCCTGCCAGAGCATGTGTGTGTGTGTGTGTGTGTGTGGAAAGGATTTATAAGAATATAGGTGCCACTTGATTTCTGTGAGTAATGATAATGGCTCAGATAATGTTCATGAATATCTTTACTTTTCCTCTGGTGAAGTGTTTGCTTGTTCGGGGCTGTTTTCTTGTGTCAACATAGATTTTTCTTGGTTTAAAGCGGTTTCTTCTTGTGATTAACTTCCCTGAGGAGCCATCCAGTTTTCTCCCTGTAGGAATCAGGGCTGAAGGTGACGGCGGAGGCTTGATGGAAACATGTTGGCAGAGACACACACATCATTAGGTTTGTTGTCTCTCGCAGACATCTGACGAAACTGGAAGAACTCTACACCTCCTGACTGACGCACGACGAGGTTGCCAGTGGCGGCAATGATCAAGAGACAGTGTGTCTGCTAGCTGCAATCAAAAGCAATGATTTCCTTGATTACACCGCGCAGAATTGTGGGTACCTAAGGCATTGTTTATTTTCACAGCACTATTTCAAATTGATAGATATTTATGAAATGAATTATTAAGGGAATCTAATGTGGTTTGTTAATTAACGTTCATGTAAAAAAACGTGAAAATGGAAGACCTTTGAATGGCCCGGTTGTCAGGATTTAAGTGGTCAAAGCTGTCATGGCAGTGGTTGCCAATAACCAGAACGAATGTGTGACAGTGGCAGTGGTCTTGTTATGCTCAACGCTGGGATGTGACTTGGCAGTTTGTTGTCTGTCTTTTGGCCGAAATGATGTTTGATCGCCTGGTTCCTGAGAGATCTGCTGCTAGAGTTATGGCAGAGATATTTGGCATATCGAGGTGATTGGCTCAGCCGCTGCATAGTACTTTGGCGACGTGTGTTTAATGGTTAAAGAGAGCTACATTTAAATGATGCAGGTGATTAGCGGCCTGCAGAGCTACTGATAGTCTGGCTGGGAGTGAAGCAGCTGTTATGCTCAGAGCTGTCAGCCAGAATGATGAGGAAGTGAGTGGTGAAGAGGCTAATATGGCTACTGAGTGGCTGACAAAGTGGACTTGAACTTGTCCAATTTAGCCATGAGTACCTGATTTGACATGTTGTCTAACTTTCCGTACATTCCTCCAAAGGCCTGTCATTATATTTATCCATCTAAATCTATTTGTCTATTTAATGGTGACTAGTTGTTAGTGAGGTCTTCCTGTCTCATCCAGGCTTACTCTGCCAGCTTTCCTAAACAGTCTCGAAAAAGCTTCCCCCATACATATCTATATAATTAAAGCACCTAAAAATAAATTGGAAGTTAGGTTAGTCTTAGTCACTCAGGTTAAACTTGAGCATCCAAAATAACCTTTGTCAAATGTGAGGTTAAGAAAATAGAAATGTAAAACTTATTTAAAGCAACTAAAATGTATCGAAATGAACTAAATATGATCGAAATGTTCAAATCACAGGAGGCAACATGTGTGTCAAAATACCATCTTTACATTAAATATTGTGGTGCTGCATAGATGTCCCTCCATAATGATTTTAATGTTTTTCCATGAAAATGAGGAGGATAATGTAAAAATGATCACTCTCTCTAATATCGCACAATTGCAGTATCAGTCAAAATAGCTGCAATTAGATATTTCTTCAAAATCATTCAGCTCTAGTGGGTATGTTAAAATTTTGGAGCTGCAGATGACACTTCACTAAATGGATCCAGGTCATTACTTCTTAATTCTGTCTCACCACTTTGGGGTCTCTATGTATTCTGTTTTTCGTCTATTTATCACAGTGTATTGTGTGTATTTACATTGCTTTCACATATCCAGGTTGAGCTACCTGACTACGTGTATAGAGAATGATTCCATTGAGGGATTGATGAACCATAACCTCATTAAATATAGAAATAAAACCAAACTTCAAGGTTCAAGCTTTTTTCTGTCATTGAGCATGAACACTGAAAGCACCGAGCTGCTGCATATTCATCAATATCATAATCAGAATACAGCTGATGCACAATTAAAGTGTTGCGATGTGCCACCGGAGGCAGATAGGTTATGAAAGGTCATCATCATCACTGTGTTAGTCATCAGTGTACATTAGTCTCGCTGTGGGGAACGCAAGGTAGCGCTGCCTCGTCCACTCAGCATCCAACAAACACAAAACAACCGTAATAAAACAGCAGAGGAGGCAGTTTACCCGGGAGAGGTCAGAGTCATGATTTGACTCAAGAATGGATGAAACTAGAAGAATGAGAAGACGTGTCGCTGTTATTTGTCTGTCTGAGCACCGTTAAAACATTTGACGGGGAAAAAGTGTTTGTACTTGTGAATATTTCTGCATTTTTATGACTTTTTTATGACCCAAGGACACCCAACCGCAATATAAAACATCATTCAGCTGCTTTTGAAGTCTGCATGCTACTCTGTGACCTTTTTTCATTCAAACAAATATTCTTATGTTTTCCAACCACAACTACTGATTCACATTTAGATTCAGACAACTTTATTGATCCCAGAAGGGCAATTTCTTGTTCCACAGTCTACCGAGTCCACATAAATAAAAACTCAATCTGGCAGATCAACATATGAGTACAACAGAAAAACACAAGCAGCAGACACACTCCATCACCCCCTTATATATATGCTTATGCGTGATAAGCCAGGTAATAACAACAGCACTACAAAAAAAGAAATAGTTTAAACAGGTGGCCTACATTTCAATGACTACTGTCAGCATTCAGCAGCCTTTATAACAGAAAGAGTGAAGGAATTAGAATAGCTTGTTTTTGTTTGCTTCCCTAAGAGGCGCATGATGAAAGCGGGCCTTAAGGCATTAAATGGTAAATGGTAAATGGACTGTACTTTTCTGGTACTGTATGTGTAATGCTGTCATTCTCTCCTTTTCCCCTTTATTATTTTGGTATATTTCCTCCTGAAGAAAAGGGACAGGCTAACACATGCACTGTGCTGCACTGAAAAGCCCACTGAAATAGTCTGTGTGCATACTAACTTCCACACCAAGTGCTCAAGCTGTAAAGACTCATAATTACACCTTAAGGTAGACGGGCAGTCCACGCCTTTATTTGAAGCTTTTACCAACTATTGTGTTAACAGTGTCACAGCTCTTGTCAATCAGATGTATCTTTTCTGCTCTTTTCTGCTCTTTTTGACCACTCAAAGCGCTTCTCCACTGCATGACTCATTCACCCATTCACACACAGTGCCCACCTGCTCATCAGGAGGAAACTAACATTCACTCACACATTCATACACTGTTAAACTGTAGGAGCCGGGAATCAAACCGCCAACCCTCCCATTGGTGGATGGCCGCTCTACCTCCTGAGCCACGGCAAAAAAAAAATCTACTATATTGAACATTGTCACTTTGACTAATACTGGTACTTCCTTTTGTTTTATGGACCACACGTCTCCCATAAGTATTTTAGTTGGACTCCAATGATCTTGGAGCAGATTTTAACAGTGTCATTACTGTGAGACCTTAATTGCAGCAATATATGTAATTCATAATTCTTAAACATCAGTCTTTCACAGTTTGCATCCTTTCCCTCTTGTCACTGAAGCCTCAGATCTCTGCAGCCTGGTCTCTGATCAGTCCACTGATTCGCTGAGGTCCTTCAGCTTGACTTCTGTCAGAGCCCATCTCTGCCTCGCCCGTACCTCCAACATTCGTCATAATCTGGGGAACACTCAGTAAGTGAGAGGTGCGGGTTTATGTCTGTCCCCTGTCAACCTTCTCCTCGGGGTCGTCTCAAGGGAACCCGGCTGGTTTTCCATTTCTTGGCGCGGTTAGTGAACGTGAAAGCAGCGTGTGTGAAACTACAGAACGGTTGAAAAGGGGGGCTGCCGTCTGTGAGAACGGCTAATGGTGAAGCATTGGTCTGTAGAGCCGTAATGGTGACTGGCCTCTCAGCCCGAGCAGAGTTCTCATTACTCTGCCTGTTAGTGAACGGCTTATAACAGGGAGGTGACAGCTCGAGGCTGGAGACAAGATAAGCGGCGATATGCCCATTTAACAAGCCCAGACTGAGATGAAGGAGATGGGAAGGAGTGAAAAGATGGATATGTTCTGCCAGCCCAACTGAATCATAGTTCAGCCGTATATTTCAACACATGACTTATAAAAACTCTGAGGTTTTCTTTACTGGGTAAAATCTGAGGATGCTTACTTTAAAGAATTTTCTGTACTGTTAACCCTTTGTCCCTGAAGTATTTTGGTTCAAGAGCTCAGTGCTTGGTTGGCCGTGCAAGAAGACGCTGGGCTCAGTTCCTACCACCCAGTAGCCATTGTGCTTGTTATTGGCAACCAAGGCCTTCAGTGTATGTTGTAGCCTATAGCTGTTAGAGAAATGTCAATCCCCTAGACATAACAGCAAAACATTTTACCAGTACTACACAAAGCAGTCTTTTAACATCCTCCTCCTTTGAAATGTTTTCTTTGGTACAGTATGGTGTTCTTTCCCTTGTTTTCCCTCATATGACAAAACCAGTACATGTGTTACAGTAGTTGTGTATTAAGGTCTGCAGTTATAAATATCTGCACTCCTCATAATCTGTCAAAACATCCCCTGTCAATACTGAACAGACTGAATGGAGCTATTTGAAGCTTTTCTTTGTGTGTCCGTGAACCCTGGGGTGACTTACTGTGCAGCTGCATGACTGAGAAACAGCAGCTGGAGGGATGAGGTTATTTAAATGCAATTACTACACAGTTATTATATTAATAATAATCCCGATGATTTTCTTAAATATCGTGACACCTCTGTCCCACTTGTATAAGACTGTCGAACCTGCCCAGTATGTTTTGCTGACTTCTGCTGAGTCTGACCTGAGTAAGAGTTATGATTGGATAATGTGTGGATGAATGGATAGCTAAAAGTACAGATACAAGACCCACATTGTTATAAAAGTAAATAAAAGGTTTTGTTTCAGTCAACTCCACCACCTTCTTATACTTAGTTTTTTTTTTTTTGCATTTGCATCCTTTTAGTTTTTCTTGGAGAACCAGCAAACAGTATTTAGAAAGCTGTCTTATTTTTTTTTTTTTTTACATATTTGCATTCTCTCTTTGAACTTCTCATTCCTGACTCTCTCTCTCTCTCTCTCTCTCTCTCTCTCTCTCTCTCTCTCTCTCTCTCTCTCTCTCTCTCTCTCTCTCTCTCTCTCTCTCTCGCTCTCTCTTTCTTTTATTTTTCAAAACATCCAGTATTTCTTGTTTTTGCAGCACAATAAGTCCTACCATGTCGGGGTGGCTGATTCTCCAGTTGCCAGAGAGATGGTTGCCTGGGTAACGCACGTTTGACAGCTGTTATTACTTTGGGTCCCCATCGTTGCTGAACTGTGAGAGGGCACGGTGGAAATAGAGAGTGCGTTATTGGCAGCAGTGGGATTAATGCTAGGTCTGAAATGAGTGAAATCACCTCAGGTTGCTGGCTAATTAGCACTAACTGGAAGAGGCCAGGCTGTTAGCATGCTGGTCATTTTCTGAAGAGATCTGCTAAATTGAGGGAATCGACTTCTGCGCCGCCTCCCAGTCAGGGCGCTTGGATGTGTGAATGGCCACACTGCAGCGCTGTCGGAAGGCCAGCAGCTGACTGCAAAGCATTAAAGAGCCTGTGTGATGGCTCTTTGTGGGCTTTGTCGCCGGCTAATGAAGGTTCCCCAGAGATTTACGTGTCCAAGGTCTTTTTTTCTATTCACACAGAGGCCGGTGGAGTCCAGCCTATCTACAGCTCCTGTTCATCCGCCGGACTGCTTTATGATAAAACCCTAACAGGCTAATAAATCACAGCGTTGGTCATTACAGCTACAGCTCCTCTCAGATCTCGCACAAAATTACTGGAATGTGCGGCATCTTCTAGTCATTGTAGGACTGCATAATAGAGCAATTGTTTGCTCTGCTTCAGCAGGCTTTAATGTTTCACTGTGATGAGATATTACTTCAGTTTAAGCTGGTAGACTTGCGTGTTCCTGCGTGCCGTTGCTCTGGTCTACTCTCACTGATCCTCATTATTCTGTTATTGACCATTATTTCTTCAAGCACCCACTTCTACTCATGTACTGTCAGCCACATCCTCCCCCACTTTTACCCAATCTTTTCAGTCTACCAAGCCCTCAGAGTGGCACACATGATGAAGACTAGAGACTGTCACCGTGCCATATATGTAGACTGTAATCAGGCAGCTCTAATTCAATTAGCTTGGGATTCAGAGGGAACAGAGAGCTGGATAGACCGAGAATTAAAGAGGGAGAAAAAAGAGATGTGGAATCCCTCTTCCTTTGTCAAACATCATCATATCTTGGGCTATATCTATTATTCCCACCCCTGCTGTAAAATGAGCCATTTATTTCCCATCAGTAATCTGCTGGCAGATATAAATGGTCCAGTCTAAGCTTATTTGGAGCAAATTTGTATGCTATCAGTCTCAGAATACTGCAAATGAAATCAATTAGTTGTTAATGAAGTCTCCAGTGAGCTCTTTTGTACCCCCACCCAAATACCGTATTACAGCACATGCAGTGTATGCACCAGAGTCCTCATTAAGCAGTAAAGACCTCATTTAGATCGCGTTCTGTTGTGTGTGTTGTGAGTAGGTGTTCAGGTGTGCGTGATGTGTATGCAACGGTGCAGATGTGTGTGTCAAAGTGAGAAAGTGAAAGATGAAAGCACCAGAGAAGAGAGAGAGAGAGAGAGAGAGAGAGAGAGAGGGTGAGAGAGAGAGGTAGATAGGCATTATCCTCTTAAGCCTGTGATCCGTTAATTATCAGACATCAATTTTAAATAAGACCAAGCATGTCTTTAATTATCTGGCGCATAATGCACCTCAGGTTAGCTCCTTGCATTTTACACAGGATTGCTCAGCTGCCTGCTCAGTCCTGTCGTCCTCTGAAACTACAAACTGCTTAGTCTTGTGGTGAAAATGGAAATGACTTTGTCCCCAGATGCATCATCAACATAAAGAGGCCTAGCTTTGTTTTTGAAGCTTTAATCCACTCTTACATACGAACAGTGTTGATACACAGCTGTCGGCAGTTTACTCTACGTACGTCGAGGCAAAATTTACAATAGTTAACATAAATTAAATGTACGTTCTCATTGAAATTATGATGAAGTTTAACATGATAAAATGTGTCTTTGAAATCTAAAACATCACTTCAGGTCATTGTGTCAGTTCTTTACCATCAAAGAGTCTTTCCAGAGATGCTGTTTTGCACCAATGAGTGAAAGATGTTGATGAAGAAGCACAAAGAAGATCAGGGACTAGAATTCAACGCAGGGACAAAACATGTTGTGTTGTGATGATACTTTTCCTTCTTTTTATTCATTTAGTATATTGACTGAGACCAGATGGTGTTAATAGATATAGTAAATGAGAAAAAAGATAACTACTAGGGAAACACTGATGATTGTTTGATTAATATCACGATCCTCCTCTGAACTTGTTTAAAAGTTCACAAACTCAGACAAACTGAAAAAAATATGATTTAAAGGAGGTTACATTAATTTGGTAGATGCTTTTGTCCAATGTGGCATTCAAACTCAACAGGAACTAGAATTAGATATCATCATAAACTAGAAGTGCATATGTTGCAACAGTAAATTTGAAAAAAGGTTATTTTTGTCCTTTTGAAAGTAGATCTCAGCATTGGTTAATTATCCAGAGGTAGAGGATTGCAGTAGTTGCACCACAGAGAAGGTCTGACCGTGGCGTGAAGGTAGAAAAGCCCTGAAGACCAGCGGCAGGCTCTCGAGTCCTGTTGTGAACAGAGAAGAAAAGAAGTGTGTTATGGATTCACAGCTGCATTTACAAGTTTTTTGGATCAATAGTCATGCTGGCAGAGAAGATATGATAACATCAAAGCGCATAGAGTAAGACACAAGTCTTTCATCTGTATAAAATCAAGTGAAAGGTTATGATTTTTCATTTGGAACAGCAAGCTAACCTGATGGTATATAAACTCACTGGCCTTTTGATTAAGTACACCTGTGCAACTTAATGCAATCCATTACAACAGCTCTGCTATAGATTCTACATTTATGAAGCTTATACAGTTTCAGTTTTTGTTAACATTGTCAGGAAGGTGATAATTCTACTTGATGTTTATTATTGCTGGGTGATGGTGGTGTATTAGGGTGTATTATATTGACTCGTGCTTTTAATATTTTATCCACTCCTTTTAACATACATGAGGGGGGCAAAATATATAAAGAACACCAGTCAATATAATGCACCCCAGTACACCACCATCACTTAGTACGACCTCAGTAAGAAACAAAGTAGAATTAGCACTTTTTAGACAATTTTAACACAAACTGAAAATGTATAAACTTCGTAAATGCAGAATTTAAAGCAAAGCTGTTGTATTGGATTGAATTAGATTGCACAGGTGTACCTAATGAATAGGCCGGTGAGTGTATATCCAATTTACCAACACAGAAAAACTATTTTTTGACTATCAAATCTTTCATCTAGTCTATTGTGACAAAGAGAATCCCATTAAGGAAAGACACAAGATCTTAAAATAAAGAAATCTGTTCATCTTTTTCCAGCAAACTGGTTTAATATACAGTATATGTTCCAGTGGTAACATATGGTTGATGGGTCTGTGCCTCCTTTTCCACACACATTGTGCATTAAGTTCGCTCTATAAAGTAAAGCTGAAGACAATTTAACTTTTTGACATTGTTCCGACCTTGCTTGAAAACCGTTCCACGTCAGTCAAGTTCAGAGTGAGAGCAGCCTGTCATTTCATCTCTTTGTTTTCCCTCTCGTGCCATTTTATTGTTTATTGTTTTTAAGGGCATGATGTCATCTTCCATCCAACCTCTGTCATCATCCTTGTTAATATTCGACTCGCGTCACGCTTCAAGTTGACAGTTTAACAGCGAGCGGCCGTGCAGAAGTCTAGATGTTTGAGGTTTAAGTTCATACCAGTGGCTGCTGATGATTGGTTGGTTGGAGAGTTTTTGAATCTAAACAGTGAGGTCACTAATTACACCAGAAAAGGTGCTGCATGGTTTGAGCTTCACTTTATTCACCCCATTTACTACACACACACACACAGAGTGAAGCAGAGTTTGGTAAGCATGTTTTTTCCCCCCTAATCTTTGCTTTTTTTTGTCACTTCGGAGGCCGCTGTGTGGTTTTGAAGCTACTGTATGAGCTCAAAGGGATTCGTTTCACTCCAGGGAAGCTTTTATTCCCTGAGTATAACTGACAGCCTCTGTCTTTTTGATGGGATTTAAGAATTTGGCCACCTCGGCGCTATTTAACAAGAGCTAATTTGAGCTGTCTTTGGATTCCTGAGAGAGGCAGTGTACTGTATGTGTGTATGTGTGTTTTTTGACTTGTATGCTCCCCAGCTGTGACACTGTAACACACTGAGTGGCGTTGCTCCACTGGATGTGCTCCTTGTGCCCCACACAGATTTAATTATGTGTCCCAGGGAAGCACTATCACCCCTGGGAAAAAAGAGGAAATCCCAGGGGTGGGAGGGTCACTGCCGTGTGAAAAGAGCAAGTGAGAAGCTAAAGCGACGGACAGTCTTTGAAGGCTTTGTGTTTTTGTTTCCTTTGGAACAGCAGAGAGAGACTCACACAGACAGAAAGAGAGAGAGGGGGAAAGCTCAGTCTTTTGTGTCCGTTCCTAATGGCTGTGTCTGGACATCATCTGGCTGTTGTAACAAGCTGTTTTCTCCTGTATTGCAAAGAACACTGAACACTGATGAAGAGTGGGGGGAAAGTAGAGGAAAGGAAAAGCTTGAAGAAGTGAGAATTGAATAAATGCATAATTCAGTGAAGAGAAGGAAGAAAACGAGGTAGAGAGAAATCACCTTGATCTCCCACCTCACTGCCTTTTAATGTGACGCTGATGCCTTCACTGTACTGTCACAGCTAATAAATAGAGAGGGAGGGAGGCAGAGAGAGGGCAGAAGAGGCAATTTATTTATATAGCATGTTTTCTCAGAAGTAAACTCAAACACAGAAGAGGAAGAGAAACGGACATTGTTGAGGAGAAGTATTTATTATCTATCCTATTTTTTCTTTTTTCCCCCTTGATACTGAAACTATTTTTCTTATTTCTATAAGTTTCTACTTTGCAGCCATGGTTGTGTTTCATGATGATCTTAGATGAGGTTTTCCATGTTCTGATTGCTACTGAAGTCGACAGGGAAGTCTATGGAGTAAGTGTGTCACCGAGCATTGGTCTCAAAAAACGATGGGAAGATTCTCACATGCGAATGCTGTGAATAGGACTGCACGAACAATACATAATCATTCATAATACTGATAACAGAGCCCCTGGACACTCATTTATTTGATCGGTATCGGTTACATTCATTCCTCCTGTGTAATGTTGCAGGAGTTGAGCACAGTTTTGAGTGAAAATGGAGCCAGGCATCTTTTGCAGTGAAGAAACCAATCAAATTGTCTTATTTTGGGTTAAAGTAGGGCTGCAACAAACAGTTTTTTTTATGAATCTATTAACTGTTTTGTCTATACAATGTCAGAAAGTAGTGAAAATGTGCCGTTATATTCAATTTATTTGATAGGAACAATGCAAGCTAACATAGTACCACTTCCACTTGTTAGAAACATGTTGGAGTACTAATCTCCATGCAGAGATTAGAACTATTGCTAATTTCTAACTCCCGTCCCTAGTTAGGCTTACATTACATACACCCCACAACCCAATGTGTGGTATTGAAACTGTTTGTTTTATCACAAACAGACCAGAAAGTGATGATATATGACAATCATCTCATTTGAAAAGCCAGCGAATGTTTGACATCATTAATCGGTTTACTTACAATTAGTAGTCTAGTAGTCAACGTGATTCTTCATTACTTTTCTGTCAAATAACTCATTAATCAACTAGTCATTTTAGCCATACTGTAATTAAAGCATATGGCCATTTTAAATGTATTTCTGTGGTACTTCTGCCTGTAAAGTGATGCTCCTCTCTTTAAGCAAATAACATAAAACAAAAAGGAAACCACTAAAGGAAAGCTTTGATGCAGACTGAACCATTCATTATGTTATTATATACTATCTAAACTGATCATTTTGATGTAGGGCTTTCTTTGAGTGGCCTGTGTTGTATCATGTATGAAAATATTAATACGGCCAAAAACTATACTCAACTAAATTAGTAACCAAATCATGATTCTCCTCTGTGAGCAGAACTTTAAACTCAAGCGGTGTGGTGGTGAGTAACCAGTGCACGCTCATAAATCAAATCCAAACACAACCTATAGTACTCCACTTTTATATCAGAAAACTTGCTGTTACATTTTTCCCTTTTCCTTAGTCGCTGCAGCCACAGAAACCACAAGAAAAAGGTCATTCTGCTCCACTGGATCTCTAAAGTTCACACTCGCCCACTTCATGTAACTGGACCTTTTGAAATGCTCTGGCTTCACAGTAGTCATGGGAGTGAGGGACCTCTTGTGTTCTGATTTCTGCAGACAAAGCTAATTGAACACCAAAGCTAATTTTATTAGAGAGCAGCAACCTGTGCCTAGAAGGGGTTTGATTTCTCCCCAGTGTCCCACACCAACACATCCCACCCACACTCTGGAGGCTGAGATGGGTGGGTAGGAGGGAGGGGGGGGGCATGTTTGTGTCTGCACATGTTGGCACAAATGCACACGTGCAAACTGTTTCCCCATGTTGGCCAAAATCACCGGGCTATGCCGATTTCCTCCTCTGCCAGTCTCCTTGATTAGTTTTTGGGGATTACTTATCTCTCTTTTTTTTTTTTAGCTTTGCTTGAGGTGCACTGGTTGTGTATGTGCCATCTTGAATATAAATCAGTCCCCCTACCAGACGGCTCTTCTCTCTCCCCCTCCTGTCCCATTCTCCACGTTCTGCCTGCCTGCCTGGCTGGGACCTCTGGCAATGCTTATAAAAAGATTCAGCATGCAAGGAAACTTCAAAGGTAAATGTGCGCAACATGCTGAGTGTATCTGAGGACAGGCAGTTTAGAGTTGATATAGTGGGGGAATGGGGGTCGCGAGGAAATTCTCAGGTGAGTTGAAGACTTTGCAAATGGGTACCAGCAGTCACATTAATTCTGACTGCTTTCCCTTTGTCTCTGTGTGACTTCATATTTCTTTTTCGTTGCCCCATTTCATCATCTCTCACATGTCCTCTATAAGTCATATTTGATCTTTTCAGTAAAAGGAATGACAGTCTTTTATCTCACCCTGTTTCCACTTCCAATTTCTTTCCCTGTGCCACGCTCATGCTGACATTCAGCCATCCTTGTGCTTCTCCATGTAACCCCAGCTTCTTCCCTGGCCGGGACGGAGACGTCCTTTATTCTGCATAGATGAAATAATGGACAAGCATGTCTTTTTTTTGCTGTCTGTATATACTCCCTCTCTCTCTCTTTCACACATTCCCTGTCAAATGTCACTTGCTCGGCGGCTCGGCCCTCCTCTGCTTTGTGGATGCAGGCAGCGGGGAGCTGAAGCTCTCATGTGGAACAGCCTCAGGGAAACTAGGGGGGAAACTGATTTTACTTCCTGGACTGAGGAGTCTTGACATTGCTGCTCCCACCATCCACCCATCATCCATCACCTCTGCTTTTATCTTTTTTTTCTCCCCATCCCCATGTCTCTTGTGCTTGAATTCTCCTCTCTCTGGGTCTGTGAACACAGTGAGGGCAAGAGACTTTTTGAATCCATCACCTTCATTTTAACTTGCAAATGAGACATTTTAGATAATTCCTCCAGTCGCTCCAGAAAGTTGGAATCTTGCAATAACCGATACCTGCAACTTTGCATAAAAGTAATACATTTCAGAGTAAGTTTTATGAGTTTAAGTCAAATAAGTCTCTATCTCAACAAACCAGCTGTTTGGTGGAAAGAAAATGTGTCCAAAGTACTTGATCAAACCCAACATGTTCTTAAAGATTGAGCACATACGAAGCAGATTTATCTCTAATCTAATAACTGAAACCAACCGTTTGGTCCTCCTTGCTCACAGTGGTATGGCATTGAGGTAACCTTAAAAATTGGATTCAAAATGAAATAAATGACAGAAGCATGTCTTGGCTAGTTATCTGCACCAGCTGGTGGCTACTAACAGGAAGTCGGGGATAGTTCATATTCACTTACTAGAATAAGAGCCAAATTCCATGCCAAAAACATAAACAAACTTCAATGTTTTGCATGTAATCTCTGATCTCTTTAAACACAACATTATAGAGTAGTTTTTTTTTTTTTAGAAAACCTGCAGAAAGTTCAGTCATTTTGGGCTTCTATAATAACATGAAACCTCAGCAAGATACTAAAGAGACTGAAAAATTGGCTCAAGTTGGGCCTGTTTGATCGATTTAGTTTGCAGTGCCCTATGGGTTGGATTGCAAAGCTGTCTTGAATATTAAGTCCTGATGACTCCACATTTTTGTATCTACAGAGAAGTGATAGAAAGAATAGCCATATCTTTGAAACCAAGACTTGTCTGCAGGGGGGAGAAAAAAAACACAATATTCCTTTAAAGTAAGCACGTGTCACTAGCTGTCAGACTCCTCAGAGCGTCTGTTGACTCTAGCAGCCCTGTGGCAGCTGTTTACAGTAGATGTGCACGGGTATTTACTCAGTGTATCGTCCAATTACAGGACGGAGACATGTCTGCCACTCTGTTAGCTTAGACTCTCTTACAGAAACCTTCAGAGACCTACACAGGAAACTCCCTGTCACTGCTGTGGCTACTTCCATATTGCATCACTACGGCAGCCTCCGTAACCCCGTGATGATATCGCTGCCAGAGATGCAGAGCGGGGTTGCTTAAAGTCGATCATTAGCATCATAGAAAGTGTGCAGGCAGTAAAAGGGCAGGCTAGTGATACAGAATATTATTTCCCCCAACAGTTGTTAGACATTGTGCTGTGGTGTGTCTCCTCCTCCAGCAGTGCGGTGACAGTCTGCGTCTCTGCTCTCGGGGTGCAGAGGGAATAATACTGCCAGGGAGGCTTTTTTAATAAATCCTCAATATGTCCAGAGTGCCCTGTCTCTATGGTAACTGGGGCTTGCATTGTGTGTGTGTTTGTGTGTCTGTGGTGAAACTGCTTTGTCTGCTGTGTGTATGTGTGTGTGTGTGTTTTCTTGATAGCTTGTATTAATATTTGGGGGGGTTTTGTGCCACTGACTTCTTTTTTAAAAAACCCACAGTTTATGATGTGTTCTAATTCACACAGACCTGGACCTGGACAAACCCAACCAGAAATGATCTGTACATGCTGTATCATTTCCATGATGTATTCAACAAACTCAAAATCAAACAAAATTGAAGGAAGTTTGCTGTGGCAATTCTTCAGTTATTGCAAAAATAGGCGTAGAAAATAACTAAACTGTACTTTTTTTTGACAGAATACAAAGCTCTGCATGAAACTTTGAATATCTTGAACAAGTAACCCATCCGTCTTCTTCTTCTTAGCAGGGCGCCTGAATTGGAAATGACTGCGATTTTGTTTTTTTCAGCCCACAGGCGGAGCGTAGTGGCTAATTGTAGTTTGCGTGTGGTGTTTATAACACACAGTGATCTGAAGCAGTGTTTACGTGTCTCAGCATGCTGCATCATGAAAGTGTGAAATTGGGATTTGTGCCTCTAAGCCACCCCTGCATGAACAGAGGTGGGAAAACAGATCACAGCATCGGCTTAGCATTGTTACTGTTGCGAGCTGAAAAGCTGTTCACACATTCATGTCGCAAAATGAATAATACATCCGCGTCTGTAACGATGTCACATAGATAGTTATCTATCTGTGTGAATGTGGTGGTGCAGTTTTCTCTGTGATGAAGAGGGAGTCGGGTGTTAAACCTCCATCCAGCAGGGAAATGTGCACGATGCTGTGCTCTGATCGGTGACTAAGAAGCAACCTGGCGTATCGTGTGGTTTTTCATAGGACAGAATGGCACATTAAGAGTTGTTTACTTTATCTGGAGGCTGTGATGCAGTTTAGAGGTTTGTCTGACCAATTAACCAATTCACTCACTACTCTATTTTCATTTACTGTTCTCTGAAAACATGTAAAGCTGATCTGTAGGCAAGAAAAACCTGAAAAATGTCCAAACACAGGCCAGAGACCAACCTCTTAGAGTCTAAAGAGTCCTTCCTTCCTTCCTTACATACTTACGTACTTCCTTCCTTCCTTCCTTTCATACTTCCATACTTCCTTCCTTCTGTACTGCCTTCTGTACTTCCTTTCTTCCGTACTTCCTTCCATACTTCTTTCTGTACTTCCTTCCTTACATACTTCCTTCCTTCCTTCCTTCCTTTTATATATCCGTACGTCCTTCCGTACTTCCTTCCTTGCATATTACATTCCATACTTCCGTACTTCCTTCCTTCCTTCCCTCTGTATTGCCCTCCATACTTCCTTCCTTCCATACTTCCCTCCTTCCTTCCTTTTATACCTCCAAACTCCTTCCTTCTTCCGTACTGCCTTCCATACTTCCTTCCTTCCTTCCCTCCATCCATCCATTATTCCTTCCTTCCTTCCTTCCTTCCTTCCTTCCTTCCTTCCTTCCTTCCTTCCTTCCTTCCTTCCTTCCTTCCATACTCACATAGAGCTTGTGAAAAGATTTAAATGTAAAGCATTGATGAGAAGTTTCCAGAGCGCTGTCAAGGAAAGTGAATCACAAACTGTGAGCGTTTTTAGATGAAAGGAAGAAGATAAATGTGTGGAGTTTAGTTCTAATAGATGGTTCGATATTGAGTCATGTTTTCAGTCCAATAAGATGTCTCAGTTTGTTAATCTCTAAGTCAAAATCATTCATCTCCACTAACTTTTTCTTGACATAGATCAATGTAGAAACCATTCAGGTAATCATTGAACTAGATTACAAATGCATTTATCTGGCAGCGCATTAATTAGTTAAATCTATCTTTGAGTTTAGTAATTAGCTAAATCATAAGGTTTTTTTTTTTTTTATAGCTTTTGGTACAATACATTTTTTTGAAAGCTAAACCTAGATGGATGTGATAAGAGATCAAATGTTAAATTTAGGATTGTGACTTGTAACAAAACTCCAGCAGCAATAAAACCTGAAAGGAGAAGCTGGTCCTTTCTCTCCATTTGTCTGTTTAATCATGCATGTTGAACCAGTCAGTTTACAGTAACGCAGGGCCATAATACCACAGTTCATATCGATCTCCCCCCTGCTGCAAAGTCACAGTGGAAATGCACGCATACATTTAACAGCAGGATGGTCCTCTGATACTCTGAGCTGTAGTATGGAGGAGGCGCTAAAGTAATTAGAAGTCAATAAGTTCTGGCAATGAAGCGCCTGCAGTTTAATTTAAAATAATTAGTATGCACAATGAAAAAGAGCAGGTGCACACACGCACACACGCACACACACACACACACACACACACACACACACACACACACACACACACACACACACACACACACACACACACACACACACACACACACATATATATATATATATATACACAGAAAAGCAGACACACACAAAGATAATAAGCTTTTTATTGAATTTCAGGAACATTGCAAACTGTGCACACTGTCAAATAAAGGGCTCGATAAATCATCGTTACTTTAAGTCCCAGTCTGGGATTTATTTTAACTACTTTAAATAAAAGGAAAGCCTGCCACTGGATACACCATGTACTGCTGTACATAAATATCATCAGTCTGTGATTCTAGGTGTCTGCCAAAGGGCGGCTTCAGAAACAAGCTGCCTCTTAATGCATTGTTTTATGTTTTATTTGTTGACATTCTCTGTACATCCTGACAGCAAACACTAAATCAAATGCTCTCATAATAAAAAGAAGGAAAAAAAATCCAATGACCAATTCAGTTTTATTCATATAGCGCTAAATCACAATAAAAGTTATCTCAAGGCACTTTTCACATAGAGCAGGTCTAGACTGTCCTCTTGAAATCCATCAAATCATTTAATTTGGCCTGAATGAAATAATTAGATAATCGGATAGTGAGCCATCTCTACATCTTTGTGTTTCTAATCGATCTGGGACTCGATTCGTAGCGGCAGGTCCAGGTCTGGCTATCTGACGGTCTGGTGAATGAGAAGGTTTTTGAAGTGGACAATGAAAGAGATACTATACCACTTGAATGTAAGCATGGAGATGGGACACTAATGACTTTTTTAGCAACCTTAAAACGGGTAGTCCTGTTTACTGAAGATTGTTGTGCCTTGAGAGGATGGTGAGTGTGTGTGTGTGAGCGAGTTAGTGCAGTAGTTAACTGTTAAACTGCTGTGTTGTGTGTGCATGTATGAAGCACCTACATTCGTCTGTGCTCGTCTGGTTAGAGGGGCTTGTAGGATAGAGAGTAGGGGTGGGGGAAAAAACGATACAGCTTATTATCATGATATTTTGCGTGGCAATATTGTATCGATACACAGACACCGAGTATCAATCTTTTATTATATAAATTGCAAATGCAAATTTTAAGTTTTTGGTACTAGAATATTAAAATCAATTGATTTTTCAGTCCACTAGAGGGCTCTAGTTTGTTTTCTGGTGAGGTCAGAAGAGGTGACAGTCAGCGTTTTCCTTTGGGGACATAATTTACAGTTGAAAAAAGGTAATGAATTGCAATATATCGCAAATTTAAAATCGCAATAATATTGTATCGGGACACAAGTTTCGTGATAATATCGTATCGTGGAGCCTCTGGTGATTCCCACCCCTAACTGAGAGCGGACAGGGGAGAGCTGCAGGAGAAGGGCTTTATTTCCTAATTCAGGCTTTGGTTTTTCTTTTTTCAGAACTCTACCTACCCAAGCTTTCATTCTGTGAGAATGACCCAAAAACCTCATTTTATGGATCACTGAAAAGTCATCATCACTGCTATAAATATCTTGATTTGATCGGCTCGTCAAGAATGACAAAAATAGACCACCAAACAGAGCAGGCCTTGTATCTAAGATCAATAACCAACAGATTATTTCAGGCGAGATATTTCTGTTCATTTCTTGATGGGTAGCAGCACTTTTGTTGCCAGGTATCAAAGGTAAAGTCTTCTTCAGCATGTTTGATTCAAACAAACCAAATGCAGCCTTTATTAAAATATTTAATCAAAACACATATTTTTAGCTTCAAAGTCCTGTGTCCCTCTCTCTGCTGTCAAACTTCACCAGTTAATATGTACAGTTCCCAGTAAATTAGCATAAAGAAAGAAAGCAGAGCAGTGCCGGGATACATTGTTCTGCTGTTACCAAGCTCTTTGCTAATGTATCTTCTCCCTGCTTCCATTTTCACCTCAGCTAACACATTTGTGGCTGAAATAAGTACGTGCCTGCATTTTAATTAAAACAGGGCACAGACTCACACACACACACACACACACACACACACACACACACACACACACACACACACACACACACACACACACACTCACACACACACACAGAATGATAATGTGAGAAACCTGACAAAAGTCCCCGGAGATGTTACAGTGAAAGCCTTCAAGCAATCTATCACTTTAGTGGAATATTTGCACGAAATAGCACACTTGATGTGATTTCTTTATCAACTCCTGAAAGTAGCAGATTTATATTCACAGCTCAAATTGGAGGTTCAGTGTTTGTTTTCCATCTCCTCTCACCTGAATGTTGATATTTAAGGAGGGTTTTTGGACAATTTTAATATACTTGTAGCCACGTTAAGAAGCCTAAAGAGCTTTTTCTCATCTGAATATTGCTATATGCTTAATGCTACAGGATATTTGTATCGGTATATGTATCATAGCTGCTTGCATTGTATAAAATATGCAATTCTTTGAGCTTGTCTTGGCAGCATATAATAAACATGGACAGGTGACATTTAATACAGATTTGGGTCTAACATGAACGTGTCTTTTGCTTCCATTTTGATCTCACCTCCCGACAAGAAGTTAGATCAAACAATCAGCTTGTTTGACACACAGGGCTGCACGACATGTTGTTGTTGTTGTTGCAGCCCACAGTTACGTACATAGTGAACACCTGTCTCTACATCCATAAAGGTTTAGATGTATTTTTAGAGCTTTGGTACCTTTTTAAAATACAAGAAAAAACAAAAAAAATACAGAGGATGTTAAATAACAACACCAAGGATGTCAACAGTACAAGGGTCAATGACGTTTTTTTATGTGGTTTACTGTCATTTAAAGGGGTTAAAATTGAAAATAAACATATGAATACCTTGCACACATTTTTTGTGTGGACCCAGCATAAAATTTCTGCTTTTAATCCATTTTGAGAGAATATATTAGAGGATTATGGCAAAAATGTCTAAGTGGTGTAAATATAAAAACTTTGTACCAAATACTATGTGACATTTTCAGGAGAAAAAAATGGTGCAGATATCATTTTAAATGACATAAAACCAACAAAAATACAAAATGTACATTTTAACAAACCTAATGCATGCTTTTTAAGATATTTTTGCCAACCCTTATTTGTCACTGACCCATAAACATTGTAGTAAAAGCTGTTATATATGTATTAATTTACATGATATGAAACAGTCAGCGGAGCTCAAGCTGTGATCTACTGTGTGATTAAAGAGCTGCAGTAATACAGCAGGTCACAGAGGAACAGAATAGCAATGAACAATTTAAGAAAACATTTGTCATCTTGATAAATGACACAACCTTTTGTTGACATTTACTCCACAGCTTTGTAAAGGTATATAATATGTAAAGCATGTAAAGTAATCATGTATGTTGTTATTTGGAGCTCTTGTTTAATCCCCACAGACTGTGTTCTGTAATATTCTCGTGAAAATAGTCTGTGTTCCTTCTCTGTGTCTCACAAAGAAACACAACAAATGAAAATGTAACAGCAGTGACAGTTTGCATAATAAAATGCCAGGCATGCCTGCAGTGGTGACAGCTTCTTCCCAAATATGTCAAGAAATGTGCAGATAGATTGTGTATTTCCACTGTCGTTGTCTCATATATTTACTGCACGTTGCCATACTTTTATTCAAAAATGCAGCGCTGCTAATGAAGCATAAATTAGTGAAAAAAGCACCAGGAAAGAAATAAAAAACAGTAACACATGACAAGACAGTTCTTCGGTTGGTCAGGGACTAAAGGGATCAAAAAAAGCCCAAATCACCAGAAAGGATGTGTCAAGTCTTCAGACAGCCGCAGTCATAAATTAATGGGGACTCAGGGGGAAATATGCCCTTAAAGTTCACAGAATGCCTCTGAATAAAGAATGAAGGGCTACAAAATGTCTCTTATAATTAAAACTAGCTTTTTTTGCATTTGACCCTCTACATTTAGTCAAATATTCATGCCTAACTGCTCCTACTGTCTCCTGTTGGATTGTGAGGATTTTCTCTGCTACTTTATTGGTTAGAAGAATGAAAAAGGAAACACTTAATGATGGAGGATAGATAGCAAAAAATGAGTCTTAGTATTCAAATGTATTATTTACCAGTAACTGATGCTGATGCTGATTTGACAGTCACAATAAACTGCGTACACTGAGGCACATTTTATTCTTATTGGTTGCCTCCATTCTCACAGTTTGATAAAATTATCCCCATTAAAGAAACAACATGCCCTAAAAATCACATGTCATTAACATACCCAAACAAATTTTCTAGCTGTATAGCAACCCATATTCCATTACCAGTACAACCAATGCTGCAGGGTTCAAAATTAGCACCATCCACCATCCAAATGCTGGTAAAATATTTAAGTGGCTGGTAGCTTTTGCGTCACTCCCTAGTCAAAAAACACAATGCTACTCTATTGAGAGACTGGTGATATTTGAACATTCACTAGCTATTTTGCCAGGAGGAAAAAATAGTTAATTTTGAAACTGTCTGTCATTGCTCCAAAACTGAAACAAGTAGCAAAGCACAGAGTTTATCCAGAGCTGTGTTCAGACTTCAGACTCCAACAATACAGCAGAGAGTAGAAGTGCAGAGAGCCAACTGCTCAACTCGTACCCTGATAGAAATACAACCAGTGTACCGTGACCGCAAGAACACACCACATGACATGTTGGCTTCCTCCACCTCTGTAAACAGGAGTGTCTGTGTTCCTTCAGAGGGAGGAGGGAGGGTTGGGACAGTGACAGACTCTCTGGATCTGTGATTTTCTTGCTGGTTTGTGACAGACAGGAAGCATCAGACTGTATACAACCTGTCAGGCAGGGATGAGAGCGTTCAGTGGGATCTTGATACCCTGCCCCCTTTTGTCTCCACACGCACAGTTTTTTCTTCCTTGTTTGGTCTTTCAGCTCCATTATCTCCTGTTTGTTCTATGATGTTCACACACAGCTCTCAGATATGTGAGAGGCTGAGGAGCAGAAGCAGTAATGGCTGTCTTCTCAGGGCAAGGCTGCGCCATCATGTAGTCACACACTGCTGTTATCACTGAGGAGGAGACCTCACTAGGCAGCAAGAGAGGCAGACAGCTGCTGATCTCGGAGCTTTCTGCATGTCAGGGCCGTTAGTGTGTGTGTGCATGAGGATTGATGGTGATACAGGTGGAAATACAGGAAGAATCATTAGTACGTGAATATCTTCACGTGCAGAAGCCGAGGGCCCCGCCCAAGGTGACTCCTCTCTGCGCTGCTGCTGGTAGAAGCCAGGTGATTTATAACTCCTTTAAGGGAGGGGTGGGGGTTGTTAGGTGGATGCTCCTGGCCTGGGGACCCTGCCAGCTCGAGCCCCTGGCTGCAGCAGCTGTGATGGAGGGCCCTCTGTGCCTCTGACAGGCTCTCTGCTCCCCCGAGAGCAGTGCTGTCACCAGGGTTCTGCCAGAGCGCCACCACATCTCGTCCCATTTGAAGCTAATCGCTACATTACGAGGCTGTGAGTGCTGTTGTCGCCGTGCCCCTGCTCCATAAAAGCCCCATCAGTGCAGATGTGCTGTCCTCTCAGAGCTCCCTGCCTGTCTGCACGTTTACTGCCGATTTTATTTCACTCATGCCAATTTCAAATGCGTTAGGGCTCTCTCTACATGCACCATTAAAGTGTATTTTGTGTGTTGTTAAGATGTGACAGTGCCTCATAGTAAAACTATGATAAAGCGGTGCACTCTCTTAGAAAGAGGCTAAATGTGCATGACATCTTTGCTGCTGGGGCAGATAAGGGACGTAAATTGAACCAGTGTCCTATAATATAAAGAGGTCTTTACAAAGAGGTATTGTGCAGAACAAGAATTGTCTTGGCTTGGGGCAGACTCTGCACCACTTCACCAACTTTCTGCATCATTCAAACAAGCCTTTCTCAAATTTCCTGTCTCCCATTGCTTTGTTACCTTATGAGGCAGCTGAATTTGCAAGATCATGACATTACATGAAAATCCATCTTGTCAGGCTTCAAACGATATGCTTGTGTCTGTACCACCGATGGTTTGGACCAATCGGCATCCTGTGAAGATTGTCGTTTGATCTCATGATCTCATAAATCCTTCTTCTCCACAATGTAAGATGATGATAGACGGTTCGTTCATCCAATCACCTGCTAAGTATTCCTTGAAAGTGTTTGCCCTTTTCCAAACAGTTTTCAAGGACGACCTCTCCGATTGTTCTGTGTTACAAACCAGAGTTTGAGTTAGTCACTCAAAATAGCACCAAAAAGTTTAGATAGATGTCACATTCTGAAAAGTTTAACTTCTTATTATGCTAGAAGCACCATGCTGTTACACTCCAATGTGATCAACCTAGAATGTATCCCGGTGGGGCTTAAGGGAAATTGGAGGGAATAACAAGCCAAATCTACTGTACTGTCATAACCCATTCACTTCCTTCTTAGAACAACACGCTCCCGCTTGTCCCTTCTGATAAGCATTTCTGCCATGACTGTGCACAACACAATCGCCTGTGGACCGGCGTTGGTGTGGAATATCAAACACTGTTTCTTGCCTCCTGCCTCTAACCTCTCCCTTCTCACTTTGTCGCTCGGTCCCACACTTTCTCTCCTCCTATTTCTTCGATGTCGTCAAATCCCCGAAAGTCAGAAACTGACACAAAATGACAAGTGACGCCATTGAGCAGCGGTTGTCGCTGTTCCAAAAGAGGCTCACGACTGAGAGGTCTAATTCTGAAGACAGCTTACATCATCGCTTTCATCTCCTTAGGGGGAGGCTGGGGATGACAAAAGTCAGCGGAAGTTTATTTTGCCGTCATTTGGGAATTCTGGCTCTGCAGAAATGCTCACACTACAGATATTGTCTCGGATGAGCCAGCACATTTCGGACGTTGTGCATGATATTTCGACCTTGCATGTTAAATGTTTTACCTATCTGTGTACCTGTTGGGATGACCCCTAGTGCTCTTCCTATTGGCCTGTTTCCCTGTTTACACACCAGCAGGGTTTGTACGTAGTGATTGAATCAGGCCTGCGAGACACAGCTGATCTGAATGCCACAGTGACGTTAATGTTGCTTAAGGTCAGAGGTGGCCTCGTTGCACTCATGTACACTTGATGACTTTGTGACTCAGATGTAGAATACTTCTATAGGCTGCACGCACACGGAGAATGATGACATTTGAATTTGATGTCAATGCAAGAGGTGGAAATAAGGCACAGATGGTGTGTAAGGTTAAATTTAATGTCAAATAGCACACTTATATTGCTTGAAGCCACGTTCTCCAACTTTTTCAGAAACAGATTTTTAATGCTCTAAGAAAAAATAGGGTGAATTAGTTTGAGATCTGGTGACTGCAAAGGCCATAGTGGATGATTTATCATATTTCCCTTCTAATTTATTTGCCTTTTTCTGTGTCTGCAATAGCTATGCTGCATGCAGACATTCAGATGTAATCAATAAAAAATCAAAAAAACAGATCTTAGTGTGCTGCCCATACCGTAAAATGTTGCCCTCAGATCATTAATCATGTTTATCACCTTTATCAGCTTTTTCATGCCTTTATTAGTTTTTTCTTTCCTAAACATAACATTAAATGCAAGAACACAAATGTACACCGTGTCCTAACAGCAAGAACATCGGGTGCTCTCTGTCCACACTGGATATGTTACATATATACTTGAATATGGGAGACTACTTGCTTTCCTACAATTGTACTTTTTAAACAGAAAACATGCATTTTGTATTGTGATATAAATGTAATAATATTTATTCACTGGAACTGACAATATAGCCAACAGCAACTTAACCAGAAACCTCCAGATCTCTGGCTATCTTCATCCAGCTGCTACCCTATTTATGTTTTTGTAGTGAAATAACTCCACATTTCAACTAAATGGATCAGCTGTTCCTCATTCGAGTTGCGCCTTGAATGCAAGCGACAGGAATAAAGAAACAGGGCGTCCAACAAGAGTTCAGTTCAAAACGGCGCTGCATCGATGGCGGCCAGTTTGGACACTCCGATAAAAAACAAAGCAATCAAACCGATTTTGTTGCTGATGCTCTCTCGCGTCTCATTCAGTTAGGTTTTATAAAACACACATAGCAACAGTGGCAACTTGAATGGCTAACCATAGCACATCCTTCACTTACTGATACAAAAATATAAAATTCAAGCTCTGTTTTAAGGCGGCGTAACTGTCGCGTTCAATCTGACAGGAATGGCACAGTAATACGCTCTGAGCACCAAACCAAAAGAAAAAAAAATAGCAGATGACCACATCAAGATAATGGTGGTTCTGATGTGGCACTTTTCAAATGCGTTTCAGCAGAGAGAAAGGACATTACCGATTCACTTTACTCCGCCTATATTTGCCCAGCCGGTTACACTCCTCCAGCTGACGTGGATGATGGATGATGATGATGGCGAAGGCGATGCGCATTGTGAATGATGATGACTGTGATAATGGAGATGATGGTGACTTTTCCTTTTCCTGGGCTGCAAAAGCTCTCCGTTGGTGCTGAGTATCCGAACCCCATCCCAGCTCCCATACATCATTCCTCTCATCGAGCTCGCCGCGGCCCCTACAGGTGTACCACCCCAACCGCCAGAATGACCTCATCCGTCCTCATTATGTCCACATCATTACACGTGCATTTACTCACACACACACACATACTCTACACATGTATAAATAGTAAAGTAGGCCAGCGTATCTCCCAGGTTTTGGCTTGAGGAAAAGGAACATTTAGGTAGCTTTTGTTTTTAATTCTCAGTCTCCCTGGTTGCTTTCTGCTCTTATTTCCAGCTCTTCTGTCTGTGTTCTCCACCACTAAAGCACCACTGAAAATCTCCCATCATTCCAGCTTTCCACCCTGCTGTCCCTCCCCCTGCTGCCTGTTATCTGGCCGGGCAGGGTCATCCATCTGGGGTCACGGACTCAGTGTGGAGGCTCCCCCACTTATTAGCTCCTCATGTTGTTACGGTGCAGAAAGGCCACAGAATCAATTGTGTGCATTAAAGGCCGGCTGGCTGTCATCAGGCCAGGAGCTGGGAGGAGGAGGAGGAGGAGGAGGAGGATGAGGAGTTGGGAGAGTGCCGCCTTGTCAGCTGGAGAAATGGAATTTCATCTGGATGAATTGTCGGACGGTTCAGCAGGAATGGGGAAAGAATAGGTTCTTGTGTCACCGCTCGTAGAATTAATGACAAAAAGCGGTCAGATAGAATCAATGGGGAAAGTCAAGAAGGTGGCATCTGCTTTTGTCCTCGCTGTAAGGAAGCAAAAAGGAATCTCTGCTTCATTTGAGAGTGAAAGGAAATCACATGTTGCTAAAATGTGATTAAGTTCTTATATAGTAACTGGATTTAAAAAAAAAAAATCTATTCTTCAAGTGGATGTTGTGGTATTTCCCAGAGGGGAGGAGATAGGAGGATGGATGGGGGAAGAATGGGGATTGGCAGTGGGAATTTCATGTAATCCCATTTGGGAAGGAGGGGATGCTCCCAGGAAAATTGTCACTGGTATAAAGAGGGAGACGGTGGCAGAGACGGGTGGGAATAAGGAACCAGCAAGTAAACACTCTGAGAGAAAGAGAGAAAATGTTGAGAAACAGATTGAACAAACTAGTTTCACAACTGAAAAGAATATAGGAGGAGGAGGAGGAGGCATGTTTTATTATGATGAATGTATCCTCAGGCGTTGATATTGCAGCAGCAAAGGCACAGAGATGATTGTATATTGTGTGTTGAATCAGCTCATATTCTCATGTAGGTGTGTGTTTGTACAGTACATAAGGATGTGGGTGTGTTTGTGTCTGAGGTGTGTGCTCCCCCTCTGTCCAGCAGTCCTTCATTTGGGTCTTTTGTTGGCAGTGCCTTCCTCTCTTCCTGTCGAATCCTGAATTATTCATGTCGGCCAGAGAGCGTTGCAGGCATGTACAGTAGAGGAATAGAAAAGACTGGCTGGGACCTAAGGAGGGATGAGGGGAGGAATGATGATAAAAAAAGGCATAAAGGTGAGGTTGAAGGGAAGGGTTGAAAGTATTGACGTTAAGGAAGAGGAGAAGAAGAGGGAACATGAGGGCTGGAAAGATGAGATGAACGGGAGGGGAGCTCGTGTTGCGGGCTCAGAGGATCAAGCTTTGATTTCTGTCCAATGTGCCACTCCTTTTTGGAAAGAGAAGAGCTGCACAGAGCCAGGGTCTGTTTATCTCAGCTGGTGAAGATGTGCTTGATTTTGAAGTTGAAGCATCTCGAGCTTCCTCAGAAGAGGAAAAACATTCATTTGGCGGTTCAATCCAGCTGGTATTTTTTTCTAAGATTGTGCACTGCCTGTAGAGCCACAGTGATAGTTTGACAAATTGATGTTGTATTTGGATGTCAGTCAGATTTGTCTCCATGTAAGATGTGAAGGTCAGTCACTATTTGAATTATATCACTAGTAAAAAATGATGTCAGTTCAATGCCAGAACTAAAAGACAGCTTAATGTTTCACATCCAAACTCAAGGCTTTGTACTGAAAGCACCGCAGCACACACATACAACCAAAACATCACAAAGTGAGTCTTTCCTTTCCCTTTAAAAACACTTTTCATCTGAAAACCAGCTAATTAAATAAAAATCTACTCCTTTCACTACTACTACTTTTCAGGTGGTAGACATTCACAAATGTAAGACCTTCAGGAAAAAGATATTATAACAGTAACAGTTTTCTAATATCTTTTAATGCTCACAGTGGTTCACATCTGTATTTCCACATGCACATGAAAGAGCAGCCTCGTCTTCAGCCCGCTACTTATTACAGCTGATGGCCGCCATGCTGAATCCATCACGGAGTAATATCAAATGGGAAGTGATGAGCCACCCATGCAGCGGGAACACTACCCAATCCAAAACCTGTGAATGGGAGTAGATTACATAATATAGTAATTTATGAATGGGGTGACTGTGTTTTGTTGGTGAGCAGTGAATGTATTTTATGCATTGTTACTTTTTCCCGTATTCTTCTCCATTCTTACTAATACTGTCTGCAGATACTCAGCAAAACTGGAGATTTTCCTGTTTTATCTTACGTCGTTTTCTCATATTGCTGCATGCATTACATTACTGGATGCCACCATAAGTTAATTAATAATCCTTGAATCCAAAATGTTGATAGACTTCATAGTCACATTCATGTCTCAGTGCCATTGTTAGACAGTTTTTTTTATTTAGGATTGACACCATAAAATTGGCATTTTTATGAATACAATTTAGTTAATGCTACAAACTGTAAAATAAATATTTCTTTTAGTAAGGGTAAAGTTAACATAGACCTAAATAAATAGACGGTGACTCGCCCTGTAAGTATAACAAAATATCTGTGTTTACTTTTCTGTTGCTTGGAGCTGGGAGGACAATGCTGACGTCGTGCCTTAGTGTGGATCTGGATACCTGCTATTACAGTGTGTGTGTGTGAGAGAGAGAGAGAGAGAGAGAGAGAGAGAGAGAGAGAGAGAGAGAGAGTCTGCCAGCCAGCTGTGTGTTCTGCTCTTGTATGAAGCCGTCACTGAAAAGCCTGAGACAGCAGACAGATGGGAAAGGAGGGAGGCGTCTGCAGAGAGCATGTCAACAGCACCAGCCAGCAGATTCCCATTAGATGCTCAGGTGCTTTATATAGTGGGGAGACTCTGTTGTCACGGAGGGAAAAAAATAAAGAATAAAATAAAGCCATGGCAACCAACACAACCAAAATAAAGTCAGGCGATGGCCCCGAATGTGCAGTCATATATGTATCCAGACTCTGTCTGTAGGTCAAGATGAGATGGATTACAGTTTGCAGCTTACATATATTACAATGTGGCTCAAATGCTTTTGATTCATCATTAGAGGTTATATTACCACTTCTAAACAGGTCACAGATGTGTATTTATGCAGGGCCACAGAACTACAGCAGAGAAGAGGATTACAATAATGATAACTCTTGTTTAAGTTTTTAGCATCTGAAAATCATCTGTATCCAACTGGTAGGAGGTTAAATTTCTATGCTGACATTAAGAAGTTGAAGAGGTTGTCGTGTCCACTGATCATTTTAAGTATTCAGATCATTTTGGCAGATATATTTGCACCTTTTCAACCTGTCTAAAGTGTTTTTCAGGAACACCTGAGAAACACTGTTTGCCAAATTTCAAATAAAGCAAGAGAAAAAGAGGAAAACGACAAGTTTAATGAGATAGCTTTCATGGATGGACTACAAGTATGACAAAAGCTGTGCTAAGTAAGCGATGTGCAGAAGCAGCTGGCCGTTGAGGTCTTTGAGCAGTCACATTTTCAATACCAGAAAGCTTTTACATCTTCTTTGGTGCATTCACAAGCAGCCTAAATTCGATTGTCGATGTCGATTACACAGGCCGCATTCTGTTAATGAGGGTTGTAATTGATGTTTTTTCTTGATTGTTCAATTAGTCGTTTAGGTTAGAAAATATTTGAAAATGGTGAAAAATGTCGATCTCTATTTCCTAAAAAGAGAGGTGAGGTCCTTAAAATATCTTCTTTTGTTCCGACCAACAGTCAATAACCTGGAGTTATTTAGTTTACTGTTATAAAGGACAAAATTATACATTTGAGAAGGCAGAACTAGAGTTTTGAGCCATTTTCTAAGAAAAATGTCCCAAAACAATGAATCGATTATCAAAATATTTGGTGATTAATTTTCAGTCAATCGCCTAATGGGCTAACCTTTGTAGCTCTGCTGTTAATACCATACAGCATGTGATCCAGACTGACCTCAACACTGCTGAGCTTAGTTTGAACCTCATCTCTTCACATGTGGATGATTAGCATCAGAACCAGAGATCAATGTAAAGGCACGAGGCTTTGATGCTTTAACTGGCCAATCTTTGCTCTCAGAGCATGTTAATGTAAAATCCATGGCTTTATTACTCTGAGCTGGTGTTTGTGTGTGTGTGTGTGTGTGTGTGTGTGTGTGTGTGTGTGTGTGTGTGTGTGTGTGTGTGTGTGTGTGTGTGTGTGTGTGTGTGTGTGTGTGTGTGTGTGTGTGTGTGTGTGTGTGTGTGTGATACTCTCTTAACTCACAAGGTCTTGTAGCTGTAAATAAAAAAATTTATAGTGTGTTGGTGCATTGCAGTTGAAATTTAAGCAAGAAATGGATGATAAAGTATTCTGTTCAGGTGAGAGATGAGACTAGTGGGAGAATTTAATAACATTTTAATGCTACTTTATTGAACAACAGAAACAGAGGAAACTTTTCGCCTACATTTATTTATTATTCTACATTGTATTTATGTTCATTATTTTTTTGTCTCTGTAAAACCTGAATTTTGCCCACAGGGTTCAACAAATGTTATCTGAAAAACACAAAAAGTCCATTATTTAGATTGTTGGGGAGGAGAGCAGGGGAGGCAATATTGAGAGTGAAAGATAAAGAAAGAGAGAGGAGAGATAGAGGAGACAAAGACAAGATGTAACAAAAAGGAAAAGGGAAAAGGTGGAAATGGTGGACGTGCCAAACAACACGAGAAGAAAAGGCAGTAAAACCTTTAATCATTAAACAATAATTTAGCCCCTTCTCCAACAGTTGGTCCCTGATTCTGAGGTGCAATAAAACTTAATTATCCTTGTGTATGTGTGTGTGTGTGTATGTGTGTGTACTGGTGTCGCTCTACTTCCCTGGGGCAACTGGGAGGCCAGTAATGGTCTCATTAGATCAGACCTCTTCCTTTTTTTTATTCCCCAGAGGTGAGGCAGCAGCGGTCAGTTAACCTGCTGTACTGTATCTTGAACAGCACTCACATTGACCCTCCCTGTAACTGTCCATTCCTGCTGTCATTCTTCACATCCGCTGCTTCCGTCAGGGGAAACACAATAAGACAGCAGCTCAGCCTTTTAAATCATCTTCCATAAGATTCTCATTACATCCAACTCCATTTTTTATAGAATTAATGGCCAGTGTTGTTTCAGCAGTAGCCATTCATGGAGCTGCATTTGCCTTGTGTAATTTCTCTACATAGTAGTTTTCATTATGACTGCCCAGCCCAGTATCATTAAGAGTTATGTTCATTATAGAAGTATTTACCACTAACAGAAGGAGTGCGCCTGGTTTATTATGTACCGAGGCAGAAATAAAGGGCGAGGATTGTGTGACTTTTATGCATGAGACCAGGAGTTAATTTCCTGCCACAGACCTGCAATTAACATTAGCCTTTTTATTACACTACAAGCTTTCCATAACCATAAGTTAACCATAGTTTATCTCCCCAAACCTTAACTTAACTGTGTGGTGGCCAAACCAATTAAAACACACTGGCATTAGTAAAATACGTGTTTTGTTTACACTGAGGTGTAATTTAACACATGTTGGGTTTTACAGAATTGTCCACCATTGACATTGTACTGTTTTACTGTGGTTTAAAATAGCATGCACAGCTGATTAACAGGAGGTGATGCATCCATGCACCAAATGGGGTGTGTATGACCAAAGTTGGTTTATGCATGCTTCATGCTGAAAACAACCTCTAGTAGTTAAGTGTAGCCAAAACTAGAACCCAACCATACAATGCAGTTTTATTGGCAAATTTAAGCTTAGTGCAGGTGAAAGTAAAAATTAGGATCAGGGTTTATGGCAAGTAGTGTTGGGGAGTAACTAATTACATGTAATGCTGTTGCGTAATTTAATTACAAAATTAACGTTACAGTTACTGAGAAAAAATGTGTAGTTAAATTACAGTTATGAACATGTTGATGATTACAAAGGGGGTTACATCTGAAGTCAGACCTTTAAGATTTTGCTCATTTACTTTTAACATGTTAATGAATACATATATTGCTGTTTTTAATTCTTTGAAATCAATATTTTTTGATATTTTGTAAAAAAAAAAAAGAAAAAAAAAAGACGCTTAATTAAGGGCTTATTTGGAGCAAACATGGGCTGAAATTGTGTCACAGTACCAATTAAGCTCCATGCCAGACTTTTGACTTTTTTCATCAAATATCTTTATTTTATATTCCAAAGTCTACATGAACTAATGAATACATTTTCAAATGAGACATAAATCTTGTTTTATAAGAAATGATCTCCCTTATTGCTTAATGGGAACATTTACCCTAACAGCTGAAAACATTGGTTAGAAAATTAGAAAAGTAATGAACTGTAATAAGTTACATTACTTTAAGTAATTGAAATAGTTACATTACTTATTATATTTCAAATAGGGTAACTAGTAATCTGTAACCTATTACATTTCCAAAGTAACCTTCCCAACACTGGTAACAAGAAATGAAAGTGTTTTGAAGCCAAAGATAAGTGCTTAAGCTATTTTATTTCCAATTCTGTTATTGCATAAACGTCCACTGGGGAGCTCTGCGACTCCACTGTTGAGCTGCTTGAGCTGAACTGACGAAGCAGAACAGACTTCTACAGAGAAAATAAACTCTAAACTGAAGGATCATTTTCTCCCTTGTCAGTATAATGCTGACAGCTGCTATAAAACACATGCTTGTAGTTTATCCTGCTTTGCCACAAAGCTAGCTAATAGAATGAGTTTATCAGTCGGGTGGAGTATATCTAATGAGTTGTTATATGGTAGTCGTATAACATTATATGCATTCTGTCTAACTGATGTAATGGGAAATATATTTGCAACTTGCATTTTAGTGCATGTTAGTACAGTTACAGTTTAGTACATTGGAAACAAATGGCTGATTTTCACTAGAGGACATGATGGTTTCTCTCAAAAGTTTAACGCTGAGGCACAGTGCCGTTTCACAATCACTAATCCTCTTAGCTAATGTCACCATGTTCCAAAACAGCTGGTTAGAACTGGTGATATTAGAGGGATTATTAGGTGGAAAAACACTAGAAATCAACATGTGCATGTTGTGACATGAATGACAATGAAAGTGGATGCAGATACTCCCCATTGCCCCCCCCCCCCCGCATCTCCTCCCTTCTTCTCGTTGTTAAGTCTTGTTCCTGCAGCAGCGTTTAGTCTCACTCACTGGATCAGTTTACTGCATCATTAAAGATGGCAGCTTTTTAAGCAGCGTTTTCAATCTGTTGACATGAATGGTGGTTTTTTAAATGCTTTCCTGTAGCTTGTTCATTTGCATATAAATATAAATACGACTGGTAATTTGATAAACTGGATAAATGACTGTGAAGATTATTCATCGGTGACAGACTGCTGTGTCAAAAATGAATTTGGCATAATAATTATTTCTCTTAATGTAAATTCTCAACAGTAACAGCAATAATAATAATAAAATTCACAGTTGTAGTTGCTGTTTTTCTGTTGCTTTTGACAATGAAACTAGATAATGTCTTGCGTGGGTTTTCTCCAGATACTCCAGCTTCCTCCCACAGACCAAAAACATGCAGGTTGGGTTAATTGGAGACTCTAAATTGCCCTTAGTGTGAATGGTTGTCTCCCTCTATATACGTTAGCTCTGTAATGGGCTGGCGACCTGTCCAGAGTGTACCCCGCCTTTCACCCAATGTCAACTTAGATTGGCACCAGCCCCCCCAACAACCCTCCAGAGGATAATCGTTATAGAAAATGCATGAATGGATGAATGAATTATTAAATGAGTGATGTCTTGCTCATTCTGTACACATCTTGGTCAGAACTCTTCGATAACTAAATGTGAGGTCTTGTAGAAAATGTTTCTGTTGCTCTGTTAAATATTGAAATCACCATCAACCGTAGAAATGGTCTATCCCAGTGGTCTCCAACCCTGCTCCTGGAGAGCTACTGCCCTGCATGTTTTAGGTATCTCCCCTCTCTAACACACCTGATTCTAATAATGAACTCGTTATCATGCAGCTGAAACTTGTCAATGGGCTTGATAACAAGTTCATTATTAGAATCATGTGTGTTGGAGTGGGGAGATACCTAAAACATGCAGGGCAGTAGCTCTCCAGGAGCAGGGTTGGAGACCACTGGTCTATCCTGTAAACACGAGTTGCACAAGTTACTTTTCTTTAGTTTCATATGTCAGAGTTGTTGTTGCTCATTTTGATACAATCTAATACATCATTGAAGCTCACTTGCTTGTACCACCGTTAAACCACAAGTTTCACCAAATTAACCAACAGATTGAAACTCTAAGGATATTTCAAGTATACAAACACAGGATGAACTTAGTTGAGCCATAAACACACTGTTGGCATCACTCATAGCCATTTTAAAAAGAGTGGCCTCACTTGAGGGTTAGAGCTTCCAGAAAACCCTCTACCCTCCCTTCAGGTTTCCAAGACTACCTTGATTTCCCTCGCCTCCCTCCCCCATCCTGTCTCTCTCTCTCTTTCTCTCTCTCTCTCTCTCTCTCTCTCTCTCTCTCTCTCTCCTCCTCGGTCTCTCGCTCGTGTCTCTGTCTCTTGCTTACCCAAGCGTACTGGTACGAAAACATCACCGGGGTTCTTTAATTTGCTCCGTCCAGCAGAAGAAAACCTGTCTATCTGTGAACACTGACATGAGAGGCAGAGGGGGGGGTGGCGGTGGCGGTAGGGGGTTGCCCGTATGTGTATGTGTGTGAATGTGCATGTGTGTGAGAATGAGGTAATGGGTTGCTTGAACAACTCTCCTCTGGAAGCCCTTTTCATTTGTTGTATTTCCCACAGAACTCCTAATGGATCGAGCTATGTTATCTTCTTTTTTGTGGAGTGACCTCCCTCTATGCTGTCCCACTCCACTACACAGAAAAGGACACTTCACCCTGTGCTGAGGTTTTTGTGTGTGTGTGTGTGTGTGTGTGTGTGTGTGTGTGTGTGTGTGTGTGTGTGTGTGTGTGTGTGTGTGTGTGTGTGTGTGTGTGTGTGTGTGTGTGTGTGTGTCACTCAGTTTTGAGTGCCCACTCCTCCTCCTGTCTGCTCTGCTGTCGAAGCGGAGATGCTGATGTCTTGGGAGTGGGTGTGGGTTTAGAGACCCTCTTTGCTCGCTACATAATTTATCCCTTTTTACTACAAACCATTTCTCCATGTGACGTTTCACATTTATTATGATGCAGTGCAGAGAAGAAGAAAAAAAAAACACCTGTCCTTCACCAAGTTGAATTTCTTTTCTACTGTCCATCAATCATTCGCCTCATTTTACGACCAAACCAGCACTAACATTTTTATTTTTATTTTTTTTACCGAGTTGGGAATGATCTTACTGTTGATTTTCTCAACAACACATTAATTAACTGTGATGAAGGTATTAGTTTATATGTTCAGATGTGCAAAAATAAGCATCCATTAAACCCATATTCCAGCCCAAGCAGGAGCCAACTTGGTACCCAGTCACCTATTAGTCTATTTGCTCCCACCTAGTGGTGGTTCATGCTCAGCACAGATTTTATTTGATGATGAAGGTAACATTTTTCTCCCTATAGACACCTGAAGTGTGTTCCAGTTAAAAATAAATAAATGAATAAATAAAAAAACGGTAATTGTTCCTTTCTTGTTGAGGTGTAAAATTGCTAGTATATGATAAGATGTAATGAGTTTGATTGAGTTCCTTGAGATTCGTAAATAGTATACAACATGTATATTTTTCGTTTTTTTCCAGTAAGAAGAGTCATAGCACATAGAGTAGAGAAGTACACATGGTTTTATACACAGTAACTATATTTAATAAATGACCTTAAAATTCGAATAACTGTTCTGTGTTGCGTCTGAAGCATCTTTACTTGTATGAAGTTGTGGTTTCTTCTGTGTTTTTCGACTGTAGATGGGGATGTGTTTATGTTTGTATTACATGATGTATGACAGTCCAGGAGAAAATCTGGACACTCGGAAGTAAATTACCTCTCCATCAGCAAAAACTGTCAGAGTGTCCTTGATGTCGTGCCCTGGCAGCTTACCTGTTAAAGATGCATGCCACATAGCTGCAACATCCATGGTTTAATACCAGACCTTTGTTGCATGCTGCACATACATATATACTGCTAATTAAAAATATTCTTATAATCTGAATTTCTAGTGTCAGGTATTGTTTTCATTCTGCTCATCTTCACCTTCAATATGGCTGAGATCCAACAAGCTTTTGCTCTGGAGGTTGCAGACAGGCATTAACTGAAGTACGTAAAGCAGCTTTAGGTGAAGTGTCTTTAATATAACTCCTTGAGTGCAATTAATATAAATTAATGGCATGTAACATTTAAAGTATACCTTTGGGTGGAATTCCCTTTTAAATAAAGATTAAATAGCATAATTAAGAACATTTTTCATGTGCCGTCGGGTCTGTGGCTCTATCCACACCAGGCTGTTCCTCTCAGGCCCTTTTAGGCCTTGCTCAGAGCTCTGAGCTGTTGAATTTGTCTGTTTTCTGCTGAGAGTGTGACAGAGACGAGCGCAACTCAGCGGCGGTTAATCCGTTTTGTCTGCAAAAACAATGAGTGTGAAATCACACCGTGCATGGATGTCTTCAGGCAGACTATAATCGTGTTACGGGCCCACATGCTCAAGGGGGAATTTGAATGTGTGTGTGTGTGCTGCGTCTGCTGTGGGCTCATGCATGTGTCTCTATAGCAGAAGATCATATTTAATGTGTTAATTAAGGGGATATTTATGTAAATGAGGGACTTCTATTCTATTTCCCTGTAAGGGTGTTTTTTATGCTATCTGGGGATGTGCAGACAGATTTCAAGGCGTTTCCCAAAGAATGAAAAAAAAAAAAGATAAATTATTGTGGACTTGCTGAGATAAGAGTTAATTGAATTAAAGTGGCACCCTGGGCCAAATCTCTTTGAATGTGAGGATACGTTTTGTGTGAATGAAATCAATGAGTGGAGCTGTGACTCTTGAACAGCTTTCACTTCTTACATTTTATGCATTTTTCTCAACTGGGAAAACTCGCTTTCCTGCTTTTGTTATCCCTTCTATTTCCTACATGTAAAACTAGAATTGGAGATGTTTTTTGGCCTGTTGTTTGGTAATTATTGAAAGGCCTGCTGGGAAATGTAGTAAATGTGTAACTTAAGTTGAAGTTGATGATGTTAAGATAAGGGAGGGAAAAGAGGCTTCCAAGAAAATAAATTACTACACTTTTCACAAATTACTTCCTGTACTCAAGACTCATACAATATTTTAATAAGTACTTTAAACTTACTAGAGTCCATTTATTTTGCAGAAACATAAGCTACATTCACAAGCCACACAGAGACTTCTTTGTGTTAGAACTGTGAGATTGTGCCCCGTTCTTTAACTTTTCACACATACTGTGTTGTTTTAGGAGCCGCTGGTTGTTTGAATGACTCCAGTCGGAAGGTGAAAACACACACTTTAATATTTCAGCAGCGTAGACCTCCGCACAATACGCACTGTTTGGAGCAGACTTCAATATTGACTGTCTGCAGGGGGAGGTTTGTTTTGGACTGCAGCTCAGCAGCTCCACAGTCGGATCAAACCGGCAGAAGTAAAAGTAAAACACTGAGAAATGAGACAAGCTCCACTCATGTTCCTGAAGATGTTTTTTTACATTTTATTTCTTTTCCAAGGGTCTGTAGGTTAAGTGTTTACACAAAGTGCAGATTTTGCTGATTCTGTTCACACTGGATGTTTCAAAACTAGGTTGATATTTTTCTATACATTATTAATTCTTGCAGCATTATTAAATAATTTCCTGTTTCCTCATAAAGCTTTTATCTACAGACTACTGAATGTTAAATTATCCATTTAAAAATGCCTTTTTGTTGAAAATACTTAAAGTAATATTCTAGGTGATTAAAGATTGTATATATACTTTTGATGTTTTCTGTAAAGCATGTGCAGTTCTTTTATTTAACCACTGGAGGCCACTGCAATCCAGTCATGTTGCATCGCTGACCTTCCTGAGCAAGTTGATGAAATTGACCACTGTCACCTTGATGGCATATTCTATATATCACTGTACATTGTAATAATGTCCATCTTAAGATAAGATAAGCTAATCCTTCATTAGTAGGTAAGGATAGCAAAGTGGATAGTAAAAAATAGAGCATCAATAAAGAAATAGAGAACAATACATGATGAGTAAGTAAAACAAGCAATATAAACAATAGAAAATAAAAGTAGTTACGGTTGCTCGGTTACTTAGTATTATTGTTTCCCTAAAACTCGTTAAACAAATGAAAAATTAGCTTTTGGAAAGAGGACTATAAACAAATGCGGTTGGTTTTAACTGCTTTGTTGGCAAATTTATTGTCATTGCTTTGAAATAAAGTGTTCAAGAATAAACAAGACGCAACATTATATCTATTGTCTTCATCTTTGTAATAAATCCCCCTAGAATAGAGTCCCCCTATTTTAAGAAACACTTTGTGATTTCTGGCCTCCCACTGGGAACACACAGTAAGTTCTCTTCTTACAGGGTGATACAAGTGTTGCAGAAGCTCAGTGGCTCTGTGTAAACATTATGAAGATGAACATCCAGGTCCTGGTGTAGATTAGAGGCCAAGACCTCCCGATTAATCTTGGCCACAATCACTGAGAGCAGTCGGGTGTCCAAAAAGCTTAAGGCAACGATAAAGAGATTGAGGGGATTCTGTGTGTGTGTGCGTGTGTGTGTCTGTGCGTGTGTGTGTCCAGGATGCCATCACACATGCACGCTGAATCAGCTATATCTCAGGTAATGTTTCTATGAGGAGAATATCTTTGAATATCTTCCGCTACATTTTAAAAAATGTGTCTCTTTCGTTCAAATGCTGATCCGGGTCTGCTGAGTTCAAGAGGATTTCAAAGTGGAGAAAGAGTGATAGAGAGAGAGAGTGTGTGTGTGTGTGTGTGTGTGTGTGTGTGTGTGTGTGTGTGTGTGTGTGTGTGTGTGTGTGTGTGTGTGTGTGTGTGTGTGTGTGTGTGTGTGTGTGTGTGTGTGTGTGTGTGTGTGTGTGTGTGTGTGTGTGTGTGTGTGTGTGTGTGTGTGGAGCCATCCCTGTAATTGCCAGTAAGTGGCTTAGTGGTATCTCCACCCTGTTTCTACTGATAAGGCTGTGCTCAGTCTACCGTTTTCTTGTAAGACTGATAAGACCGTTCCTTCATCTCACTGTGGAACAAAAGTACCCCGATCTGATCTGCACGGGGAACCCAAACAAATCTTAAAGATGTTAGACAAGCAAAGCATTGAATTTGATTAGAGGAAGATCAAATTAGCATATTGTATGTTTACAATTTTGCTTAGATTTGAACCAGGAATGTGTTTGCAGTTGAGGCCTGGAGGCACGCTGACTTTATTTATGGAGCACTTGATTAGTTGAACCGTTTAAACCCTCATGTGACACTTTTGAGGCATGATGTGTAAGTTATATAGTCTGAAAACACTAAAACTTGTGCCTCAAGGGACTGTGTTTCCATGTGAAATCTATTTTTGTGTTGTTTTTCAAGGAATTTGATTAGGTTCTTTTTAAAAGTATCAACCTTCTTGTCGTCTTCCCGTCGACTGTGCAGTTTTCTGTGATAGACCCTTTTTAGCCAACTTCATTCCAAGTTATTATCAAAGGTTTTACACATAATTTTTGGCAACTAATGTCAAAAGGCCTCATTTAAATGAAATTATACCTCATTTTTGAATTAATGCCTGTTGCCCTGCCTGGTCAAAATTGACGCAAGGACCACAGGAAGGTTAAAAAGCTCCACTTATCAGTACCTTTTATATTAATAATTAATTAATTGGTTGAATTAAATGAATGCAAGTTAAATTAGCAAGTCCCTCCTAGTGATGAGGGAACTTATCACAAACCCTGCAGCTCTACAAAGCTTTTTTGACGCTTTTAGATACTTTTTTTTTTAGTTATACAGCACATTTATCTTGTGGTTTAACCTGGAAAACACTCCACACTTCCACCCTGTTTTAGCTGCAGCAGGCGACTGTTTTCACAAAATAAGCTGTCATAAACTGATGATATACAACCTGCCCAGCACAAAATCCCAGATAGATACATTTGGAGTAACTAAGTGGAACATTTAGCTGTATGTATATCTTTCTGAAGAGTAGGTGCAAAACAAACTGAGTTAAAAGGAGAATGAACATTAAACTTAAATCTTCATCCAGTGGACAGAAACACTAATGGATATAAATAGACAACGGTTTACCAACATGTTAAATAGGACTTATGTATAACGTGATAATATGTTAGAGGCGGAGTTCTTCTGCCTTAATGTTCTCCTAAAAAAATCAATAGACGCTGCTTTATAAAGTGTCCAGATGTCCTGGAGTCAAACATCAGGAAAGCTGCCACTTCATGTTAGTTGACCATGGATTGACTGTCATGTCCACCAGTCAGCTATTGGGTTCATTTAATGTTCATCTGTCACTCCCACTGACACTGGAGGGACAGTCATGCTGTGGGCTCAAACTCAAAGGCTTTAACGTCTGTGCGCAGATGTGCTGTGTGGGAGTGTAAACTGTTGCAGTCTCTAATAAACATAAAAAAAGCCGCCTTTTATCTCGGTGTGGGACAGCTCAAATCCTCGTGTGTTCCTGATGAGAAGTCGTATTTACTGGAAGACACCCAGAGACCTCCTGTTGTCCAATAATGACTGCTCAACATGTCAGAGCGTTTTATATTAGAATAAATTCACTGATATGCTAATGAAAACACATCAGCTGTTCATATACACCTGTGTTCTTGTATCAAAGAGGAGGGAAGAAGATGTCATATGCTAATGTAGGGGTTACAGAAGGGTCAGAATCTGTTTTTAGCCTTTTTATATTATTTATGAATGTGAGAAAGAGAAGTGTGCCAGGTTTTCTTGGCTTGGCTGACAAATTAGGGATGATTCCTTTCCCATATTCACTCTAGCAGTGCTTCAGTGCTTATTTTCTCACTTTGATGGTAAACTGGTGTTCTGGTGGCCTTCTTTCTATCAACATTTCAGTCTTTCACCCCAAAAAGCTGTCAGATCTTTGCTTTATCACTCCCCTGCCCGCTCCTTCTTCCCCTTTAGCTCCAGTCTTTCTTCAGTTTGTGCTGCTGTGTGTTGTATCAGTCTTTGCTGGTGGTCGCCTCAAACCCCGAGGGTCAACTCACATGGGTGTTTGTTTACTCAGCAGCCCACTCCCTTCCAAACACTGCTGCCGGGCCGCCTTTAAATCAACAGGTAATGCGATGAAAGAACGCGTCCACTCTTTCTCTCTCTCTCTCTCTTTCTCACTGTTACAATTTATTTGCGTTCGGCCTCTCTGGCTGCGACAGTTTTCAGAGGTGTTAACTCCTTGTGTTCGCTTATTGCTTTTGTTGGCAACTAAGGCCAGTACCAGAACAACCAAATATGTCCGTCATTCACCGCAGAGCTGTGTGCGCTGCAGACTAAGCCAAGCAAAGCACCACCACTGGGTTTTATGGCAGGTCTAAGTAGTTTGGAATACACTGTTCACTGTGTTCACTTTGTTTGATTTCCTTTTTTTTTTCTTTCTTTCTTCAAGAGGATGATGAGTGGCTGAGTTTAGTCAGCTTTACTGTACATATTACATCCGGTGTCCTCTTGTCATGTCTGTCTTGTCTCTTCTGTGCCTCTTACCCCTGATGCCTCATTACCCACAGGTCTATTTATACACTTTGTTATCCGTGAGTGAAGCTTTCCTGGCAGGAGCCGCTGAGTGGTGCCAGCCCAGGAAAGAATGCCCGTCCTGGGCCTCCATGGAGGGCAAAGCCCGGGTCCTAAGATGAATTGCTCAATGCCACTCTGTCTTCCATAGTTGGTTATGCAAGCAGTTGACCCACTCAAGCTGACACAATATGATAAACTCAATGAGTTCAGGGACAGTTCAAGTCTTAAAACACACCAAAATGTATAGAGAATTAATGATTCCCCAAGCAGTAAAACTGTACACTAAAGTTAAATAGGCATGGTGTCTCTGAGAGAATTTTAATAGTCTTCTTTAGTTATGAAAATGAATCAATAACCAATTGGACAATCAATAACAGGTGCAAGTCATTTATTTTGCTTAGTTTCCAAATATATTCTGGTTCCAGCTTTTTGCAATGTCAGGATTTGCTGATTTGCTCCGTTTTATATAATCCTGAATTGAATATATTTGGGATTTTGGGATTGTTGGTCAGATAAAATAAGGAATTTGAGGACGTCAAGTTGGGTTTTGGAAAATGTGATTTTTGGAAACGATTGATCCATAAAATTATTAACAGATCGGTCACTAATGAATATAATAGTTGGTTGTAGCCTGAGCAATGTTCTCAGTGGAGAGTTGTTGGTCTCATTATGTCACATTTAAGGAGCAACTTAACAGCAGTTTAATATTTTGTTTTTATTGATGTCAGCAGTTTGACAAAGGTGTGGTTAGTAGACCATGACGTCACTTTTGAGTGTGGTCAGAGGTTCAACACACCTGAAACCTTCACAACCGCTTTTCAGTCGGATATTAAGTCACTCTTTAAAGATATTGAGTATAGATATGGAGTACCAGCACTGTTTTTCATCCTCTATAGTCTCAAAACATCACCATCATATTCAGCTTTAAAATAGCACACATCGATCAAAACCTACTTAGAGTGGAAGTGGGTTAAGTCGTCCCTCTGACAGCTAAAACTGAGTAAGCAGGTCAGGCTGAGGGGTGAAGGAGAAATGAGAACCTCATGCACCGCTGTGGAAGTGATGCTGCTGGTGACACGTTGGGAGAGGAGAACGGGCTAATTGGAGGAGAAGGAGGCGACGCAGGACGAGGGTGTTGAACGCCAGATGTTTAGCTATATGGCTCAAATGGAAAATAACCGGAGTGGAACCAAACTTGTGACGCTGGTTGATTCCCTTTATGTGGCTTTCCTCCCTCCCACCTCACAGCCTTCCATTAGAGGTTTTGGGGACGTTTTGCATGGAAATTAGGACTCCACTTTGCGTCATGGGCCTAATATAAATGAATCACTGTGTCCGGGACATTGGATCTTTGCAGGATAGACTTTTAATTTGTACATGTGTCTATCTTTGTGCTTAATTTTACACTTGTGTGATGCCGTGGCACGTTGCCAGGACTGTCTTTCTCTCTTGCCTCCGAGCTCCTACGCCACCAATCATTGTGTCACACATACTGTGCCAGCTGTTGTATGGGAATGGCTCCCCGGTGTATGATGAATAAAACAAAATGTTAATAAAGTAGTAATTGACTTTCAATAAAGTGAAATAGGCTATGACTAACTGCGAAGAACGATAACCACCAAGGAGCAGCTTGTAGCTTTCTCCAGATCTGAGTGGGCTTCCTCTCTCTATGTTATGTCCTTAATTTACCCTTCCTCGTTATCCTCACCAAGTTTCCCCTCTCTGCACTGCGGCACTTCAAGGGGCATTTCACCAATTTTTGCACATGAAAATTCAGTTTACTTGTCATGTGGAGTATACTCACCCTGTGAAACCCTCTGTTGTTTTGAAAGGAAGCTTTATGAAGTCTTTCAAAGTAAAAAAAAAACACATTAAATATGTTGTCAGAGCTCTGATTGGGCAAATTATTAACATAAAGTCGGAAGTTATAAAGTGGGATGTGGAGTTTGAAAGATCTGGGAATTTGCTAGGGATGAGCAGTCTAACAAAAGATGCTATTGAGTTGCATGATGTGAAATAAAGGATTCAGCATTACTTAGGAGCATATTTAGGAAACATATTCGCACTGCTCTTTAAAATTACAGAGTAGGTACACAAAAAAATGGAAAACAGAATTATACCTGGGGTTGCCAAAACATAAGTGAGACGTCAAAGCTGACCAGATTGGTATTTTCTTGCCTACAAGTGACTTTAAACCACACAAAAATAAAAAGAGGGGAACGAGACATTGGACAAGACGAGTATCCTTCTTGGTTCGCAATTCATGCCTTTCCTCTCCTTTTTACTCAAAACACGTTCACAAGTAATGTAATAGTAAAAATAATATTATCCTTAATTTTGTTGAGGACCCCACTCAGGGATCCTTGGTGGTCGCTGGACCCCCAGTTTGGCAGCTGCTGCAGCACCTCCAACCACAACATAACCAGCATGTGCGTCACTCAGGCACTAATAAAAACACGACTGCCACTCCTTTTCCTTCTCGATGGCGTGTGACCGTGTGCATGCATTTAGCTATTTTAGCTGTTAATGAGGAGAATAAAATACAGTAAAGCTGTGTGCAGTCCTGTCTTTGTAGATGTATAAGATTTTTTTTTTTACTGGACATTCTCACATTAGGTAAAATACAAAAATTGTGTTAATTCTGTTATAAAAGTGTTTGATATTTTCCCTTTTGTGTATGATCCTATAGTGTGTGTTGCATTATAATAAGCTTTGTATTTAGTGCTGTAATTGCCAATTTCTGCAAAATGTGTCCTTGTGAATCAACACAAAATGAAACGGACTCTTGTGGATGCAGATTTTTAGAGGATTCCTCCTTCCTGCTGAGCCCGTAACTTGCCATAAAGAACTTCAACAGTTACTGTTTTATTAAAAAAGCCCAATTACCCCCACAAGGGGACATTTATTACCGCCACTACTCATGGTAAAGCACATTTCATCCCAGATCTCACCTCATTAAGGCTTCTTCCCTCCACACTTAGAAATATCGGCGTAGTTAATATGGAAATCTGCGGGTGTTGTAATGGAAAGCGTAAATGTGAAAGCTGCAGTCTTTTTTCTCTTTGCCTTAGAGCATATTTATATTTATTAGTATTTTTCTCCAGTTACTTTACAGTATAAACACTGTTGGAATTCAGCTATTTATGAAGTTATAGCTGTTTAATTACAGCATGTTTCAAAGTTTTTACTGTAATTGTAGGACCTGCAGTCAGTATTGAGTCAAAAACTGGTCCCAGTTCTAGTTCAGTCCTCAAGACGATCCATGTGTGAAAAGATATTAAGGCTCTGAACAGCTTCCGTCTGTTGCTGCCACACTGAGCACCTAATGAGCAGAAATAGCTCTCCCTGCTATTTCCTATGCTTTTCAGCCCGTTTCATTGATATGCTGTGGAGTAAGGCGGCACGTTGCCATGGAAACAGCAGACAAAGACGATGAACGGGGGTGTATGCGAGCAGGAGAGAGGCCTCCCTCGAGTCACGGTGTGTGTGTGTATGTGTGTATATGTGTGTTTGCATTATGAATCTTGAGCTCCATATCACAGGAGCCACTGTCCTTTTCAGGAGTGTTTGCTCCTTTCATAAAACCTACGCCTTCGTGGACACCGGCCTTGGTCTTTTATCAGGGTACACAATATGGAGGTGATATTCTGTATTGCTGTATGTTTAGAGCATTGTGGGACAGTAGAAGCAGTCTGTCAGCTTTATTTTCCTGGTGTGACGTTTCGAAAGGGCACCACAGTTAACAGACACGTTTATGGCAGCAGCGTTTTCTGCTCCCTCTCCTCCTCACGCCAGTGACGCCTTTCTCTATTCGTCACTAAACCATCAAACATGTGACAACATCCTAAAATGGTGACAAAGCTGTTCATTACAGTGATGAACAAGTCATAATTACAACATGTCCTATCTGCTTTTCGCATGGTGGATTACACATCTGTTGAGCTTGTACTTTGAAGATAAGCGTGACGTGAACATGTCATTGTGCTGAATTTACTGTAATTAGTTTACTGTTGTAGCTGTGCACATTTCTCCTAATGAATTGAGAGAGAAACCATGTTCTGCACATTCTGGATTATTGTTTGAATCACTGCCAAAGCTTTTGCCCTCATTACTCGACATTGAGTGTCCTGCCCAGAAGACAGCGTGGGAGCTTTTTTCTCCTTCTGCAGGCCAAATTGTTTACTCATTATTCTCTGCAACATTCATTGTAGAGTACAGTTTTATTTATTGCTGCTTTTACTCACATCAGCTCCTAATCCCTATTCATATGATACCACAATTCCCATCAGAACATACGTAAATAGCACAAGGCCACATCTCTTCTACTGACCCAACAACACAACTGGAGCCTATAAGCAGTGACCTTTTTGGCTTGTGACCCTGTAAAGCTAAACAACATCTCGCTTGAAACGCCCCCTCAAAGGCTGCATGAGAATATGTTGCATGAAGTTCAAATAAAGGTTGATTTTCTTTTCAATGATTGTTATTTGAGAATCTGTTTTAGAGAAGTACATGTGAAGTATTACATATCATACACATGTATCTGAATGAATAGAATTGATATTTTCAATTGCAAAATCTCATATTTTTCTTATTTCTTATATCTTGCTTCCACTTTGAGGGTCCCAGGATGGAGATCTTTGCATTAATGTAACCACAAATCCATTTAAAATGTGTGGGTTAAATTTGATTTGAATTAACATTTAGAAAAGCACAAAGAACTTCAGGTTTTTTCAGTCACAGTCTCTACAAGATAGAGGAGTACTCAGGTGTGGGTGTACATTTAAGGCTGGTATTGTTCAAGAGAAAAATTAACCTATCTCAACAGTATCTCTAGGGGAAGGTTCAATCAGCCCGAGGCTTAAATGGCCCGCCTCCCCGACACTTATCAGCACAGCGTCCACAGAGAGTAGGAAGAATGGCCTCATCATACACTGCTAGAAAGAAATTAAACCACAAAGAAGGGACAGAAAGAGAAACTGGAAGAGGGGAGAACCAATTGGATGTCATGTACTGTACAGAGAAAAAAAACCCATTGATGGATCGTGACCTCCCACATGATGGGTCTGGTTGAAATGTACATTTTTGCTGCAGGATTGAAGAGACTTACAGAGGACTACCCATGTGAATTGTCGGCCACATAGCTGTCACCATCCTCATCCCTTCTGAGCCTCCCACAGACATCTCTTGCTTGATGGAGATGCATACAGGGACACATCATGAAGCCAGTGTGCATGTTGATCATAGTAATTACTGTGCTGTTTCTCAGAAATCTCAGGAGGAGGAGAGAGCCCTGCTGATTAAATTTGATTTGAGTCACGCCTCTCAGCTGTTATGATCATGTACCCATATTCCTGACAGGCACATGGAAACACGCTGACATCTTTATCTAACAGCTTTTTCAATATGATTTGCTTGTTTCAAATGAGGTCAGTCTAATTAAATCTTCTTGACAAATTTGAATCAGAAATGCCTGATAAATTGAATATCAGGCTTGGAGTCATGGGAGCAGATGGAGGGATCAATGAGAACATTCAAGGACAAAGAAAATGTCCCTGAACGCTTCAACATGAACTTCACTGATGACGTCTGTTCAAATTTGAATAAATTAAATACAAACTGTGTAACAAGACACAATCTCCCCTGAAAACATGGTCTCTAAAACACTGACAATATGCGTTTTTTGCCATGCATTTCTATTTCTCTGTATCTTCCTCATCATGGGTCATGTGTAAAATGAGGCCATTATTCATGTATAATTTATGCATGAGGGTGATTCATCACTGATTCATTTTAATAAAGATACCACCATGCATGATGTTCTTGCCATCACCATTGAAGTGTGACGTGCAGTATCATAAACTTAACTCACTTTAACTCAAAGATCACCCCCCCTTTCCCTACCCAGTGAAAAAGTGAGCTCCCCATAAAGCCATGGATGGCATAGTTCACACCCTGTCTAACTGAAAATGAGATTAAATACATGAGCCCGAAAGCTGTTAGGAGTAGATGATCTAGCCACATCCTTTAAGAATTCTGTGCAGTAGTTTCAGCTAAACCACTCAGTTTGGAAGCTGCTGCAGCCGTGTTATATGCAGCGGTTAGCTTTCCTTCCAACAGCCAAGCCTCTCTTGGGGATATAATGGATTAAAGGAAGCTTTTGAAAGCATTTAGTTAACCTCCTCTGGTTTGCATCTGTTTCTGTCAGCTCTTACCATCTACTGCACACTTCTTAGTGGCTGTAGAGTCCAGTGGAACAGTGCCAGCTAAGTAGAGGTATTGCTGGGATGCAGCCAGCAGCAGTCCGGGACTGGTTCCAGAGTCAGCCATCAAACCTGCTTAAGTCTTTTTGAAAACCCCCTGGTGAGCCCCGACCCACACTTAACTCCTCAAATGGATTTATCCTTTATTTTATGATGATTTGCCATAATCAGCTGTTTTTCGGTCCACTCAGTTTTCATCAGTTGTTTCGAATGCCTTCAGAAATTCCTCAAGAGGGAAACTTTAAGCTGTTTAAGTGCAGCAGAAAGCGACCAAATGTTTCATGACTGCTGATTATACTTAGTCCAGAAATTTTGCAAATTATGCAGTAAATCATCAGAGGATTAAGTGATTTAATATTAATGTTTATTGATTTTCCGAATAAGTTGCACCATGATTATGCAATCGTATAATTTTATGTCTTAAATCTACTGAGTCGAACAACATGTGTTATTTGAGTTATTTGTTTTGCACGTATTAAGCGTTGGGTTTCATATAACGCAAAACTGAAGAACATAATTGATTGCAAATATCATCAGTTTGAGAATTGTATGTGTTGACTGTTATATAAATAAATAATATAAATAATTGTCTCTGTTATATCACCCTACCCCAGTATGTAATTATATGTTAAAATATACAGTGTGCTGCTGATACTACAGCTTCAGTGTAAGATTAACTGTGTGAATACAGCCCTGTAAATAAGAAGAAAGATATTCATGCAGATATACACCGATCAGCCAAAACATTAAAACCACTGACAGGTGAACTGAATAAAATTGATTATCTCATTAAGGAGTGGAATATATTAGGCAGCCAGTTTCTTGAAGTTGATGTGTTGGAAGCAAAAATGCACAAGCATAAGGATCAGAGCAACTTTGAAAAAGGCTGAATTGTGATGGCTAGATGACCGAGTCAGAGCATCTCAAAAACAACAGGTCTTGTGGGGTCTTCCGTTATGCAGTGGTCAGTACCTACCATACATGGTCCAATGAAGGACCACCAGTGAACCTGTGCCTGAGTAATGGGTGCCCAAGGCTCATTGATGCACCATGGAAGCAAAGGGTCCTGGCATTCATGTGGATGTTACTTGGTGCCACCTACCTAAACATTGTTGCAGACCAAACGCACCCATCCATGTCAACAGTATTCCCTGATGGCAGTGGCCTCTATCAGCAGGATAATGCACCCTGCCAAACTGCAAAATTGTTCAGTAAGGGTTTTAAGAACATGACAGTTTAAGGTGTTGTCTTGGCCTCCAAATTCTCCAGGGTTCAGTCCCATTCAGCATCTGTGGGATGTGCTGCAGTCAGATACTTAACTTACACCTTTAGAGGTCTTTTGGAGGCCGTGCATTGACATGTCCTGTTTTGGTGGTACGATGGGGATCTACACAATATTAGGCATGTGGTTTTAAAGTTTTGGATGCTTGGTGTATACAAGCATATAGAGGATGTCTTTTGAAAGTAACTGCTGTAAAGTCATACTGCCCAGTGCATCGACTGGTGGTTTTAGACATTGACTAGTTGCTGTTTTTTTCTAATTATGTAAATTTTGATTCATATTCAGCTGTTGAGTAGAGAACAAAAAGGACATTCTGCTCTTCTGAGGCTCCCATTATCGGAGAAATTGGTCCATCTTCCTCTTCTCCAGTGGATTTTACCCTGTAACATTGGCGTAAAATGTCAGCCATAAAAATGGAAGCTGATGCTGTTTGATTCTGGGGGACTGACGCCAAAGCTTGACATTTACCACTTGATGCATTAGATAACTTGTTTAGACTTAATATTCTGTCCAGCAAAGCATCCTCAAGAGAGCAATCTATAGAGGTGCCAGAGTATCGAGCCTCATATTAAAGCTCTGATTCAGCCTCTCTTTGTGTACGTTTGAGGTCATTCTCTGTTCTTACTCATCTCTATGGGGCAATATAAAGTCCAGAGCTCAGCAGTAGCAGGGGTCACAGTGCTGTCACCCTCACTTGGCTTTAGGGCAAACACAGAAAGATGACCCTTCTCCAGATTGGCAGTAATATTCGGAGGTGTCCTGGGGTTACTGTGGACCAACGACTAAGCAGGAACACAGTGAAATCATCCATACTTTATGATCCAATATATACCTGTTATGGCTTTTCCAATCGAAACCAGGATATACTGAGATTATCTCCTTTCACTTTGTATTTCCTTGAGATTGGGTCCCTGCTGCCCCAAGGGCTCTGTAAATAACAACTCACATACCCCACCCTGTTTCACTGGAGCCTCACATAAACACAGCCAACCATGGACTGTGGTTTCTGTTGATCCGGCTCAGTTGTTTAGCCGGTCAACCGGCCAGTTAATTGCAAAGTACAAGTTGACCACATTGAAGCTGACATTCATTCTTCCTTTTTTCTCCACACGCTTAATCCCATTTGGGGTCATAGGAGGGTGGGGGCTGGAGCTTGCTCTAGCATTCACTGGGCAGAAGACAGGGAAATACCCTGGACAAGTTGCCAGTCAATCGCATGGCCTTAAGTTGACATGGGAGGGCAGTATGAATACAATGTGGCTTTCTGGCGTTGTCCAAACACGCAGCAGTTTCCAGGTTGGAACCAAGAAAGGGAAAAATTTGACAAAATGATTCCACTGTATATTTAATACATAATGAGACAACAGCCCCCTCATATGTTGAATAATCAACCTTTTCAGTTGTAATAACTTTCCAAACACTGACATGTACAGTGAAATGGTGAGTCATCTATCAGGAAAACCTAAAGTCACAGTCCTTCCTCTTCCTCCAAACCCACTAGGCATACTTTCCTCTTCTCCAACGAAACCAATTATTCCAGACAGCGCTGCTTAACAAGTAGATGAGAGGGAGGGATAGAGTGTGTCCCCAGCTTCTCCTCCAGTGAATGAAGCAATCTATTAGTGGCCCATGTGATTCAGCCTAGTATTGAGATAGGGAAATGCTATTGTCCAAATAAATTCATTCAGGCTGCACAGAAGCAAGTGGCTCCTCTAAGACTTCATTTAAAATCGCTGCACGCTTTTCTTCTTCTGCTGCTGTTGCTGCTGCCATTTAACACCAGCTGAATAGTTTTTGAAGAGCAGCCTCAGGGTGACTACCAGTGGATGGTGGTTGGTCCCAGACCGCAGAGGCATTTGACAGTGAGCAGCTCCTCCGCTGTTTCATCTAAACTGTTGTAGTGCTCATCAAAAGTTTTGCCTCATTGCAGCTGGATGGAGTTAATGAATTCAACTTGTTGTCTGCATTGAATATTAAAAGGCACATCCAGTTTTTCTGTGTTGTTGTGTTGTTGTCTGCGGTTATATTTGGTATACTGTTAAAATAAGGAGTTATTTGGATGGAGTTTCTGTTCCTGGATGTCCCTGTTTGGGTGTCCATATGTCACTTTTTAATAAAACTGGGTCTTACCAGGCTGTTTGAGTCCATGCCCTTCAGGTTTGGAGCGCTTTGCTTGAGAATCTCATCTGAGCATATGTCCTCTAAAATTACACTCATATACAACTAACTCGCAGTAGCAGATACTTCTGGTAGCAAATGAATATTCCGATTCTGTTCATACTTAACATACTGATTCGTTTTCGTACTTTATCATCTCTTGACAACTAAAACATGATTTACACATTCCTGGTTAAATTTAGGCACTGAAGTACAGTAACAAAAAGAAGGATTTTGGCACTAAAAAGACTAACATTGAAAGATATCTACTTGATTTGATTTTGCTTTGAGGTTAGGAAAAGAGTGTGTTGTTGGTTAATATTGGAAAAGTCAAAGCTGGCTTGAAGCATGAAACAGGACACACTGACTTTGTCACTATATGGCCAAAACCACCACCTTTCCATATTTTGGTAATTGGACCTGAACCCAGGTCTGTGGACGCCCAACAATCCACCACCAACCTCCTCTCTATGACTGTTATAAGGATGTCACATCCTGGATTTGAAAAAGTAAATTACTTTCATATAAACATATTTTGTAGGAATCAGAGTTGCAGGCTTACCAAAAAGATAAGGTTACCTTTATTAAATTGTGTCTGAATGTGGAAATACCAGGTAGTATTGTTCGTCTGCGTTGAGAGAAACAGGGATACGATAAATTACATGAAAGATATATCTCAAAATCTGTTATTTCAAATTCACCAATGAACGTCTCTTACAAAACTGATTTAAATTTCCTGGTGTTTCCATTTAGTTTTTGTTACTTTTAGATTCTTAACCATCAGATTTTGAGACTTGATTCCAAATCCTCAGAGCATGTTTGCAGGGTCAAGAGATCCCTTTTTAAAATGTAGTCGTCGTATTGTACTGTAGTCATCCTCGGGCAAGCAGTCAGAGCGGAGGCTGCTGCTCCACTGATGCGTTCCTCCTCAGGAAAGTTTAGGCCTTGTTATAAGAGAAAGAGAAATAGAAAGAGAAATAGAAAGACAGAGCTGAACTGGGTCACACATGATACTGATGGAGGGAGCATGGAAGAGAGTGGTAGGAAGCGATGGGAGGACGATAACGGAGGGTATTTGCGGCAAAATCCTCGGGGAGATCAGGGAACAGGCTGCCTGTCACTCTCAGTATCACACAAACGATTCAGCTACCAGACATGCTTACCTCTGTATATCCATGCTTAACACAAGCATAATGTGTGCGAGTGCGTGTGGCTTCTCTAAGCTGTGAAATTGGACCACAGGGGCTTCAGGATAAGGGGGCAGATGAGTTGAGGTTTAAGAAAAGCATCACGTCACGGAGGCATTTTTCAAGATTTGTGTGTGCGTGTTTGTGCACACATGTCTATGTAGATTTGCGATGTGTACGGTTCCACAAATGTGTAAGCAGGGAGAGTAGCTGGCAGCGACACTGATGTGATCTGACATGGTTGAAGCTTGTAAAGAACGCTGCGGGCCTCTGTGGCTCCCAGTGCAAACCAGCAAGATCCAACCCCCCTCCTTTTCGTTGTCTCCTCCCTCCCTCTCTCCCTCCCTCTCTTCCTCCTCTTCTTCTTTTCTATCCTTTTTTTTTTTTTTTTTTTTACCTCCCCCTCACAGCATCACCCTGTCCAACTCTCTCGTCTCTCCCTCTGTTTGTTTGGGCGCTTTGCCCTTCAGCGGTCTTGCGGGATCATTTCATGGCAATTTAGAACGGGTGTCTTCATCGGGTCAGGCATTTATGTTTGTGTGTGTGTTTTTCTCTCTAATGCTCCTCTGTCTTTCTCCTTCCTGTCTGCCACTGACTGGCTCCGTCTCTTGCCATTGTGATGATCACCCTCTGTCAGCTGGTGCGGCTGCTGCGCGGTGACGAGAAGACGCAGTCCTGGCCTCTTTATCTGTCACAGTCACTTCACTGTTGAGTAAATCTGCTGAGGGTAAAGACAAACCAAGGATATCCACCACCAGATAATAAAACCACCTTGTAGTGATGATAGTCATATACATATTCCGTGAAGCCTCTTTTTGTCATTTTAACCTTGTGTGTGGGCTATAATTTATATCCTCTATAAAAATCTAACCCTAACGACATCATGAGGGTTATGTCAGCTTTGAGAGTACAGATTTTTAACAGAAAGCCTGAGGTGGGAAGTCTGAAAGATATGAATATGAATGTAACTATGCATTGAGCATCTAACAAGGACGTTATTGAGTTGCATCATAGGACATTTACCCATAAAAGGGACTGGAAGTTGAATATCTTGCATTGATTTTGACCGAACCATCTGTCTCTTTCAAGTCCCCAAACTTTATGAAGCTGCAATGCTAAATCTCTGGTGTAAAGAACCTGTTTCTGTTTCAAACAGAATAAAACATGCATAATAAAGGAAAATCACATCAAATATCATCACATATGATCCAGATATTTGGTGGTGCTTTGCCCTACCCTTTGCCTGTCAGGGTGCAAAACCACCATTTGAAGAGTTTGTGTTATTGTGTTGGACCTTTTTAATTTCTTCAGATATCGGCTTACAGTTGATCACCGTTTAAGCATCTGGTAGAAAACTTTGCCGGTGACTAAATAAAAACTGAAATATATGTTTAAAAATAAGTCTTATTTTAGGGATTTTCATTTCAAGCCTTAAGGCAGTAAAAGCTGGAAACCTTCAATGCGTGTTTCAGCTGAACGTATGTGTTTAACCTGTCAAAATATAATGAATAGACGCTGACATCTCCTCCGCCCAGTCCTGCTCAGTCCTTTGCCCCTTGTTGTCATCACAAGAATAAACACGTTCATCCTTTGTTTGTTTTTTTTTCTTCTTTTTTTCTTTTTTCTCTCCTTGCCCTATGTGTTGTGTGGCTGAATTTTTACTGCTTCGTTGGCATGAATACTCCGCAGAAAACAGGATTAGCACAGAGCGGCGAGTGGGCGACATGGAGCGGGTGCCTTCCTGACCCAGCACGCTGTCAGAGGCAGACCGGGCCCACTCACTAAGCTCTTTAAAGGATTGCTTACTGATAAAGAGCACACCTTCTAATCTGATCTCCAGATTGTTGCTGTCAGAAACAGTAGAGGTGCATTTAAAGTAGCATCTGCTGCTGGAAAAAGCACCACTGGCTACGTTTGGTTGAATGAGTGGCCAAGGACAATGCCATTTAAGATTTGAATGTGAATCATGCAGGGTTTGATTTTTAATGCAATAATTCAGTTATTCAGGTTTGGATAATACAATTTTAATAATCTTGTTTCAATATTTTGCAGATTAAATCAAAATAACTCTAGTGTGCTGGTTAGTGGATCGGACATCAAGAGCTTTCAGGTGCTAGAAGAACAAATTGAGATGTTCTGCAGCCTTTTAATAATCAAATGTGTGGGGAATGTGCATGTGTAAATATGCCAGTTAACAATTTCCCAGTAGTCAGTGTATGTTGATTTTGTCATAGCTTGGAAAACAACACCCTCGCCTGTAATTCAAATGAGGCATTTTATGTTCTTCGCATGGTTGGATTTAAAGCTGCACTTTTCTTTTCTGCATATGTTAAACAAAAATAAAGTTTTTCTTTTGGAGGATTTCCAGGTCAAATGCTGTGGATTTGAACATCTAGACATAGTTTTTACACTTTAAATCCAAGTAAAGACAGAAAATCATTAGCAGATCCATAATAATGCAGACAGGATCTTTTTAGTTTCAACTTTATGAATCAACATATTGGCACATCTGGCCTTTATCAGGGTAAATCCTTTGCTGAGAAGGCGAGATTTTTGGCTTACCCCTCCTTACTTTCATGTGTACCTGCAAGCCAGCACCTCACACGATTAGGTGTGCGTGTTTGCCTTTCGTTCCTCCCTCCATCTATCTATCAGTCCTGACAACATAAATCCGGACCAATGTCAGCAATACTAAGTTTTAATGTCAAACACTGGTTGGATAATGTTATTTCTTTAAGGATAATGATTTTTTTTTTTACTTTGGCATGTGTTACACTAAATGCAGGTTTCTTTATAGTGCACAAGTGTAAAAGGGTGCTGAAAACATCCACATTTAAACAGATTAACCTACGCCCACAATTTCTCTCAGCGTGAGAACAGGAAAGCACATTCAAAACTATCATGACCGTGAGCCTCGCGGCCTCTGTGTTGAGTCAGATTCATGACAGCCAAATTGGCTGACGTTGAGCGGTGGAGAAGACACCATGGACCTTTTTAAGTTTTATTCCGGGGGATTTCCGCTCACAGCCGCCAACGTTAGAGTTTGCCCAATTAGCTGCTCTGAACAGTGATGTTGATGTTTGAATGCCAAGCTGTGTGTTTGTGTTTGTCCATTTCCATCCGAGTCCTGTGCAATCTGCCCCTCTTAAAAAAAAACACTTACAGCATGCGCACACACTTCACACATGCAAACCGAGTTTTCATTTTATCCATTGCGTTCATAAATCGTCTGTGTTGAGTTTTCTGGCTGCTGCTCTTTGTTTTATTCACCAGCTTGCGGTGCAACCCCTTGATTAGAAACATCCCTGCCAACCTCTGCCAAATTAGAGCCTTTAATTGCTGTTCCATTTTGTGGCGCGAAGCCGATGTGTTTCCTTCTCTCCAAGCTGTATGGCTTTGAACATTTAAAAGTCATGCTTCCAAAACTTTTAACGTTTTTTTTTTTTTTTTTACAACTTTTCATAAAATTCAGTTTGTAACCCTTGAGTTTCCATCAAAGCCTCGTGGCAGGAAATGAGGCCTTAGACTTGATTTCCTCTCTCTGTAACCAATATGCTTACATTAGGACTCTTATTTGTTGTTTGTGGTGGTGTTAATTTCCTGTTTGCCTTTGAAAGTCCTTACTGGAGAGTTGTGTCTATCCCACAATGTGTCAGTTATTCCTCACTTTCTATCCTAGCGCAAAAGGCTCATAAATTTCTCTTTTTTTTAAAAACAGGTGTGCGAGGTCTTCACATTTAGTTTAAATTTGCCTGCCGTTAAACAGCTTTTATTGGCTTTACATCACCGTGCAAATGGCATTACCTATCGAATGGAAGCTGTGAGTAAGTGGGGCTAAGCTGGGTGGGCAGCACTTGGCTGCACATTTCAGCCTTGGCACCCCGCAGGCAGAAACAGGTCGTAAACGTGACGGGTGGCTCCCTCAGTGGTTTCGGCTGGTTGAGAGCCAAGCACACCCCCGCTTTTACTGATACACTTTCTCGTTTCCAACTCCTTATCGTGGAAAGATAGATAAAATCTGCACATCATAGCTTTTTTGATTTATTGATTTCAGCATCTTGTTCTCTTGACAACTTTTTCCTTCCTGCTGGATTCGGTAGTTTGAAAAGGAAAATTGTGCCAAAGAGCTTTTAAGAGTGCTATTCTGCAACATCAGGCATTCCTCATAATTGTTTTGGTCTTAAATGTGTTTCAGTTGTTTTATGACTTGCTTATAGCTGCATCATTAAAAGAATTAGAGGTCATGGGAACATAAGTCGATCAAAATGTCTTTCAACCATCGCAGGGAATTGGATTTATGAGTGCACAGTTTCGGTGAAACATTTTGTGATATTGATGTAAAATGAATGGATATCACAGAGTCACAATCTTAAATACATAATACTCTGATAGAATGGAAAGTGGTTCGGTATATCTAGCTCATAACTAACATTTCTTTCTCCTTTCTCTCTTCTTTCCGGCTCCCGTTCGCCCCTTTCCTGTGTGATGCCTTGACCTCCTTGTCGCAGGTAAGAAATGCTTTTGTTTATTTGTGTGTCCCTGTCCCGTGTTGTTTCCTCAGGAGTGCGCTAGTTTTAGTTTCAGCTGAGTGTGAGTTTCTGTCAAACACCGGGTCTCTCAACAGAAGCTCACATATGTCGGCCAGATGGGGGTTCGAGCCCAGTTAGAGGGTGCTGTGAGATGAATCTTAAAATGTGTGTGTGTGTGTGTGTGCCGTATGTGCGTATACGTTGATGCACCCATCTGTGCGTCTGAGTGCATCAGCATGTGTCTGTGTTAGGATGGGAGGGAAGTTACATGTGATTTTAGCTTTGCTTTATACTCACTAAGTGAAGGCTGCACAGCCTTTCAGTACACATTTTATGAGAACAGAATAAATTACCCTTTCTATATTTTGGAAAGCATGCGTGTGTTTCCTGCTGAATAAGAGTAGCTGTCATTTAAGGTAAAGAGAATCACTTCAATTAAAGTTTTAACCGCTGTCAGAAATCACAACCTCTGCAAATAACAGAATCTCTCACTTTCCACTGCGCTATTTCAGTGTCAGCCAACGTTTAACAGGAAGTTTAAATCAATGCCTCCCACATGTGCTGTGTTACATCAGTGCTTTATATTGTCAAGTGTGTGCAGTGAGCCACGTTGAATGATGGAAAATTGTAGACCTGACTCTTACGTCAGGATCACTCCATGTCTTTTGAACTAATTTAACCTTTGAGATACTTAACAAATCTTCCAAACTATATGCCAACTATATGTGTGTAACTGTCTTCCAAAATGCCCAATATATATATTGTGTGTGTGATCTGACTCCACTATCAGCAAGACAACACTGTTTGTTACAACTCTTAGAAATGCACACTACAAAATGACTGATATTAGTATTTTCTGATTTGCCTACGCTATGGTTGAGGTTAATTTTAGGCACACAACTGACATGGTTAGGTTTAGGGGAAGATCATATATGGCATTTCAAAAACATATTGGTTGAAGATTTATTTTTGGGCTTTTTTTGCCTTTATTTAACAGTGGGTTGTATAGAGGCCGACAGGAAACAGGGAGAGAGAGAGAGAGAGAGAGAGGGGAATGACCTGCAGCATAGGTCCCTTGCTGGAATCAAACCAGGGACGCTGCCTTTATGTGGCATGTGCCTTAACCACTCAGCCACCAAGACGCTTTTACAGTCACATTTAAAGGAAACCAACATTGACTGGAAGCGAATAGCCATCTCCTGTGTTAAAAGCCAACCACCGTCTTATAAAGCGCTGTGTCTATTTTACAATGTCAGTGTTGTTTGGTGAGCTAACTTATTCTGATGTTTGCCAATACACCCGCACCCATCATGCATGGTCAATTTCACACCAGTTGGTAATCAATTTTCGGTGTTTGATTCACACAACAGCTAACAATGCAAACTAAAAAAAACGGTAGCTGTGTATATTTAGTCATCTTCTCTCAAAATGATGGTTAAGCATGGTTTTCTAAATGTTTCTATGGAAAATTTGTCACCATTGGAATCCATCATAAGTTAAATGAATCCAAGCTGGGCACAGCTGCTGTTCTCTATGAAGAAAGCTATCAACTTTTTACAGGCACCTTTCAAGCCTACAGGGTGTTTGATATTAGAAAGATTTTTGGGTGGAGTATCACTTCAGAGTTTACTGGCCTTTTAAAAACCAGCAGAGCTCATATCGCGTGTTAGAGAAGTTCACTGTCCTGAGTTTTACATCTGCAACAACAGTTTAAAACATTACATTATCTGGAACAGGCAAAAATGCCCGACTACAGGAGGAGGCGTTGAATGCAAAATGAAAAAATACATACAAAACTGCAGATTTTGGGGGATTGTGAGGACAAATCTATAAATTAGAAACCGATTTAGATACATTCAAGTCCTGATTCTTGAAAAACTGTTAAGTTGTTAAATGTCAGTATGTACAGATCACTACAAATGACTAAAACTCACTATCCTGAGCAGCAAATAATAGAAAGGTCAGATTATACATACACTTCACTACACTTTCATATTTCTAATAGAGCCTAGCAGAATCACATGAGAGCCTTCTTCTTCCTCCTGCAGTGTTGAGGAATGATACCACATGCAAATACTGACTGTTTTTGCTACCTCCGATGAATAATGCAAACAGACACCTCGATAAACCTGCACGAAATTTCCAGCACTTTTGTTTGGTGAATCCCATTAGCATTTTTTATCTTTGCAATCCACTAATCCCTGATCTCTGCTCCTCTCTAGTGTGCGCCTACTGTGCGCTGTGTCTGCCTCACAGTTTCCTTCAGTGGCTACAGTCGCTATAATTCTCTGAAATGCATCGAAATATCCGTTTATTCCCAGTATGATATGTTTTTATTTACTCTTTTCAGGGTATTTTATCTGGCAGATCAAATGCTTTTTGGTTTGCATGCATCAACAGACATTCTGTTGTTAATGCTCTGTCGAATATACTGTATCCGTACTGTATGCACTGCATGACTGAGCGTTCATTATTCATTTAATAGCTTTGGAAGCCTGACTTTGGGGAAAAATGGTCGCCTGCTGTATTTTCTTCGCTTCAAGTTCTTCGTTCCTGCATCCAAACCGCTGCACTAATGAGCCTTTAGTTGCGTAAATGTGCTCTAGAAAGTTTTGTTGGATATGGCTGGATGTGGATGTATGGACCCGATAATGAGCATGTGGATACGTAGCTCAGAAATCAGTCAGAATAAAAGAGCGTTTTTGTTTTAATATACATGGAAGTACATTCTTGGTGTCTCCTAATTACCAGTTTGTGTCTATCTAATGACAGAGAAACTTTATGAAACTGTTTTAACAACGATCAGGCCATAATAACTTACTTTTAAGATGAGGGTGGGTCCACTCTTATATGATGCAGGTGTTATGACGTTCAGAGCAGATGATGATGATTTTAAACCTTTTTTTCATTAGTGCAACTTGAATCTGATCATTTTTTATGTCCACTTGTCGTTTCCTTTGTCAGTGACACAAATATGACCGAGAACATTGATGGCAAATGAACAAGATTTCCGGTCTGTGTTTGTCTTTTTTCACATATTTCAGGTTGCAGACTTAAATTAAATTTCCATCAACCTGCTCAAAGTTTAAATTTGTGCCTTAAAAAAAATCTGATTTCCAAAATGTGAAAGATGCTGAAATATAGTCAAAAAAATCTCAAGCATTAGCTCCTTCTTCTTCTACTGCAGATGAAGTAATGGCATCTTGATAATACTGACAGCTACATAATGCTCAGTTTAATTTATGAGATGTCACTAGAAAACCTGTTCAGTAATGACATTCTGATGACATCTAACTTTCTACTGGAGTTAAATTCACACATTGTACTTTGGACTAACGTGTCTGCCACATTAATGCGATATTAAATGTCATGATGGAGTTAAATCTAAGCATGTGGTCTTATCAGTGCCAAGGTTTTTTTTATTCCCACATCACACCTGTGCACCTCTTCAAATCCAATTTTCATGTTTTTGAAATCCAATAGAGTATTCTTACTATCTGTTCAATCTTGTGTGCCGTTTCCGCAGCCAAAGACGAGTTATTTATCAAGGACAGGAGCAGAATAGAATAACCTGCCATCTATCAGCCACTTCTCTATCCTGTATTTTCATCTCTCTTCCTCTCCTTCCTGTATTACTCAGTTTCCATCTACATCTCTGTTTCTCTTCCCTCTCACTTCATGTCTATCCAAACCATCTCTGCCCTTGTCTGTCTCCCTTTTTCTGTCCTATTTCATCACTTAGAGAATAAAAAAAAAGCAGAAAATGGGTTTGTGTCACAGCAGTTGGGGGGGTAATTGCTATTTAAACCTCAGGGCTTACATTACACTGGCTGGTTTATTGCAGCACTGTTAGATGGTGCAATATTTTAATCTCACCCATATTGATTTTTCCCTTTTCTACACTAAGGAATATAGTCTGGTGTTGTTGAATGTCACTTGCTGATGGGTGGGGGCTGGTGTTTGGGGTATTTAGGCCATGCACAGCTTCTCAGCATGATTTTTGTGTGTGAACACTGGAAACCAATAAAGGAGGTCAGATCAGCTAATATTGACTTATGAACATTAAACATATCATTTGGAGCTTTCACTTAGATCAGCTGGGCTTCGAGGCATTCATTTATGCTCTTGAACATTAGGTGTCCTCTTCTTCACCCGTTTTCAGTCATTAAATATTCACCGCTGTCTCCTTTGTTAAATACGAGGGGTTAAAACAGTGCTGGATGTCTGAAAATGTTACATCAAACACAGAGGATTCCTAGAAAGTCGCTGTTTCTTGTGTAATTAATTATGTGTAGACGGAGGTGAGGGAACGTGTCCAGTACAATATGCTCCCATGTAATTCCACCTTTAGCTAATAGGTATTAAATGAGCTATTAAAGGCTGATTAGTGCTGGTTAATTATGCAGACTTTTACTGAGAAGCGAGCGAGGAGACAGTTTATTGTGTTTCTACTTCACTTTCTCCACCTACGCCGAAAATGTCCATCCACTGATCTAAAGTAGGGCACACACACACACACACACACACACACACACACACACACACACACACACACACACACACACACACACACACACACACACACACACACACACACACACACCTCGGAGCTGTGGCCGTGCTGACTTCTCCCTGGTTTCCTTATCTGTCACCCCAGTTTACTGCAGGGAGACTGTTGTTTGGGTGCTGCTGTCTCCTCTGTCTCGTTTTACCCTGCGTCTATGTTAGTGTGTGTGTGCCATTGTACATGTGTGATTTTGTGTGTGAATGAACATGCAAGTGTATTTTTTATGAGTTTTGTGTGTGTGTGTGTCCCTTTGTACTTTTATCCTTTGTGACTTTTTTGAAAGTGAAGGCTGAAGACAGTGACGGCTGTTTCAGGCTTAAGACCTAGTTTCAGGATTTAGGTGATAAAGTCAGGTTGAGGTCAATTGTGGTTTAGGTTAAGGTTTGAGTTTAAAAAATGTTCAAGTACAAGTGTCTATGTATGCAAAGAATCTTGACTGTAACAAGTCATTTTGTTTCATTTTCAGAGATCTGCCTTACCTAGTCTTATCCAGTATATTTAAGACGGTGGCACTTGTTTCTCAAAAAGTGCTAAAACAAGAGAAACTGCACTGAGAGAGAGTGCAATGACTATAATTGATTGATTACACCACCAGAATATGTTAATTTCTTAAAGGTTAATCCCAGTTTATTATAACTTGGGTCATATTTTCCTAGTTTGTTATCCATCCTGTCACCCAGTTATTTACAGAGATCTTGTAGGTCTGCTCAACCGTTTGGTAGGGGTCACGTTGTGTCATGATATCTGGTCAAAAACTAAATCTATTTAACCACTTGTATGAGGTATGTAATGCAAAAAAGTCCATCAGATTGTGTTATGGTTGCTATAGATACAGGTCGTGCTAGTGTGTAAACAAAGAATAACATGAATCACTGCTGACATACATAAGAGATCCTGCTGGAGACATTTTTGAAGTTGAGTTTAATTTTTTCATCTTCATCAACAGAATGAGTCTCTAATATGTTTTTAAAATGTTTTGAACAAATGAGGTCTGTAGAGATCTGTAAAACATGAAATTCAGGATCAATGAGAAGAAAAAAAATCAATGTTTTATGTTGTCATGGCCTCAAAGAGGTAGGAATAGCAAAACAATTTTTTTTTAAATAGCACTTAAAATGAAATAGGTCAGCACCCCTAAAAAAGGAGTCAGGCAGGCCAACTAATAATCAGATTATTTGGACAAATTTTGTTTTGCCAAAGATACTTGGAAGAGAAAAAGGGATGGCAGAGAATGGTTAACCCTCCTTTTGTCGTCCAGGGTCAAAATTGACCTGATAATCTTTGAGTGTTAACTCAAAAATGTGTTATAATTTCATTTAAGTGAGGCTTACTGACATTAATTTCCAAAAAGTAGGTGTTAAACCTGTGGGAATGAAGTTGGCTAAAAAGGGCTAACACAGAATTGGATGATAATGTATACCATGTGCTTTAGAAACAGTCAAACCAGACTGGGTTCATTTTGACCTGGGAGGACAGAAGTTACACTGTGAATGGGAAGACAGGAGGGCTAAAGTATTACCCGTCCTATCAGCACTACAACGTTGTACTCACCAAGTTCATTACTGAGATTTTCAAATGAATCAGCATCCCTTAAAAGGAGTCAGACTATTTGAACATCTATCTAAACTGTCTTTGTTGTGTAAAAGTCAGTTGTTACTTTAGTCAGTACATGGATAGAAATATGAGGCAAAACTACAAAAATGAGACCAAAGTTGAATTTCCCTTTTGAAAAAAGTCTTTAGGAAGTCAGTAATAGACTAAATGACATGATTGATGTTTTTTTGCAGTGTGTGTGCATGTGTGTGTTTTAACTGCTCCCTCTGAACTGACAGAATTAAGCCCACAGTGATGACCTGTGTTGGCGACATGTGACGGGAATGTGACAGGATGCCCACCCCCGACCGCTCCAGAGACCCATTTAGATCAAAACACATACACATGCATACACACACATGCCACAGCTGGAAGCTGGGCAATGGCACAAACACACTCAGCAGGATCCAAACTGACACACAAACACACACACACACACACACACACACACACACACACACACACACACACACACACACACACACACACACACACACACACACACACACACACACACACACACACACACACACACACACACACACACACACACACACACACATTTCTCTCTCTGCTGTCAGTTGACTCCTTTAATTTCCTCGCCCATGTACCATGGTCTCATTTCATGTGTCATAAGCAAACAGGACTCATTTCTCATCCTCCAGGCTGGCTCAGCTCATTCTCTCATGGTGATACTTGCTGAATATGTAGTAGGTGTGTTGCTGTTTATTTGTGTGCGTTTACCCTGTGTGCTGTTTATGTCGCATCACCCAGTGTCACTTGAGGCAGACCGTAGCCCTGCTGGGCTCCGTGGACTCGCACTTCAACCCAGCACTGCCACTGTTCACTATCGTAAATAACTTTGTGTGTGTGTGTATGTGTGTGTGTGCATGTAAGTGTGTGTGTGTGTGTGTAGGTCAAGTTGTAGATCCTGCTGTCATGGGGGAAATGTCAGGCCGTTGCTCCAGTTAGTGATGCTCATGTCGGTGAGAGCTCAGTTGTTCTGCTCTGCTAACTCTGCTAATGAAAACAATCAGGAAAGGAAGGGACTCTGTGTGTGTGTGTGTGTGTGTGTGTGTGTGTGTGTGTGTGTGTGTGTGTGTGTGTGTGTGTGTGTGTGTGTGTGTGTGTGTGCGTGCGTGTGTGTGCATGTGTGTGCAGTCTCATTTCATTTGTGATGCATAAATATTAAAGTATAGGGGTAGAGTTGCATGAATAAGATAATGGAAATGGATCACTGTCAGCAGACTCTGTTTACATACATACATTTTAATTTCATGCTCATAATAAACAATTGAATTTAGAAAATATAATGCCATGAATAATTAATATTATTTTTAAACATTTTTCATTGAATAAATACTTCTCAGATCAAGTTTAGTTTCTCAATTCAGATTATACTCTCTAAAGCACAAATGTACAGATGGGGGAAGGTGAGAAACAAAACCAATGATGCAAATTAACTATTCATTAAAATTAATTGAATGGTTGTTTCTAGACTGCCATTGCCCTTTTGATCCATTGTCCCTCCATTTGGCAGCCAATCATATAGACCAAACCAACCATAATGAGTACAACATGGCATTACTTTATAATTATATATTTTGGACATGAAGATTTGATGAAACTTATATAAAGAGCGGTGAAAAATGTCCTGGATCATATTTCATTGCTCTACCAATATCACAACCCTTATATTTTTAAACTGAAAGCTCTCCCTCCTGGCAGTGAGAGTAAAGGTAGGAGCTCAGTTGTGATTGCCCGACACAGACATGCAGCACACTCTCATGTGCAACCTGAATGAAAGAAGGCTGGTAAAAACGGATATGTTTTGACAGTCCACCAGCCCAAAAAGGTATTTTTTGACAGCCCGCTGGCCCACCAGGATTTGTCCTAGTATGCCTCGATGGCCAGCACACCACTAGCTGTAGCTGACTGTTGTGACTGTAAAACTGTGGATGACTTGTTTTGAGTATCACAGAACTCATGCCAAATGACTCATTTCACTATCAGAATTTCACCCATTTGGTTTGATAACATTTGGAAAGTCTAGAAGAGATGCACATTTAATGGCCAGCGCAGAGATATCCCATCTGACATGAGATTTAAAGGTGCAGTGCGTAGAATTTAGTGGCATCTAGCAGGGCGGACTTGGGAGAAATTAAATATAATATTTATAAGTATATTTTAATTGGTATATAATCACATTAAAATAAGAATCATTGTGTTTTCATTACCTTAGAATGAGTCCTTTATATCTACATAGGGATCGGGTCCCCTTCCACGGAGGCCGTCATGTCATCAGGCATGGAATTGGAGAGTGCGTGGATGGGTATTCAATTGAGTGTAATTTTCAACCTCACCACTAGATGCCACTAAATTCTACACACTGGAACTTTAAAAACTCTTTATATTGTGAAAAACAGAGAGATATATCTGGTGGTGATAGGCTTAATCAGCATTGTGTGAACTCATTTAGCAAAGACTTGCATGTAACAAACGTTTATGCAAATGTTCCATATTCATGACTAAATTGCTGCTAAATTCTGATTAGTAAACAAAACAGACAGAGATCAACCCACTTCAATCTACTGAGAAGAGGTCTGACAAAAACACAAATACTGAAATCTCTCATTTAAAATAAGCCAAACTCTTCTAACAATGGTAAAAGTAGTGTGATCACGGAGAACCCCATCACTCGGTCCCATCAGTTTTTTATGGTTTTTAAAACATTACTGAGTATTTGCAAAGCTGACCACAGTGTAAATATGTAGTATATCACTATACTGATAATTCCATAGTTCATCTGTTCGGTTCATTTTTAATCTGTGTTGACATTAATCTCTCTCCATAGCTACAGAGCTAACAGCAAACACCCACCATCTACCCCACACGAATGTTTATTATTCTAAGCTAAATACAGTATAAACATTCAGCAGAGCAGGCAGTGGGTGTCCTAGTTATTACTGTCAATACCGCCCATTTACAGCCAAAGTGCCTCTATTATTAGACTACACTGGACTGTCATCAGGTATCTTCAAAGGTTGCTACATAAATCACATATTACTGTTTTATTTTCCCTCTCTGTGAAGTGCTGTGTTGTGATCTGCGAGGGTCCGGGACATGTTTACCATCACAGAGGATAGCAGGGGGAAAAAAAAGTTTCCCTTGTTATGTTATGCTGCGCATGTTTTGTTTTTTTAACAGAATGACAGCTGAGGCTGGTCGGGTGGAGTTATTGTATTTCTCTTTATGTTTCTGTCGGAGAGTTCTGGTGTGTTTCCATGTCAGGATGTGGGTGTGTTTTCAATCAGCGAGGCAGCCCGGCTTTTCACTCATCACCAGCTGCAGCATGATCAGTCGTTTATGACAAGGTGGAAACTCTGTGACCTACAGTGAGAGTGATTATCATAAGGTGAATATTTATAAATGTAAATTAAATCAATTATAGTTTGAGGGTAAAAATGTTGCAGTTGCAAAGCATGATCTACAGCATTTAATACTATGCATGGTATGCTGAGCTGATCTTGGAGAGCATTATTAATAATTGTCAGGCTGTGAGGAGCCGGGCAGATAAACATGAAGACACCTACAGTGCAGAACCAATGTGGAGAAATGCTTCAAACCCATTGAAGCAAATAGGAAACGGGTACGATCCACCAAAAACCGAGTCCTGTGTGATCGCCGCCAATGATTAAAAAAACTGGACCTCCTAATCTATAATCATATAAACTGCACACACACACACACACACACACACGCACACACACACATAATCAAATATCAGCATTTACATAATTTAGGATTAATGTAACAGGATTACGATTAACATACTAAGCACATCCTCTTCAAGATTAAATGATGTCCATATGAAATGTGTGTGTGTGTGTGTGTGTGTGTGTGTGTGTGTGTGTGTGTGTGTGTGTGTGTGTGTGTGTGTGTGTGTGTGTGTGTGTGTGTGTGTGTGTGTGTGTGTGTGTGTGTGTGTGTGTGTGACTTTCCCATTTCTCAAGTCTCTAATGCTTGTAATTGCCGGTAATTTGTTTGGTTTGGATTGTGGTAAACAGCTACTGTGTTTAAAGATGGTTTCTCTCTCATTTCAAGGAAACAACACTTAAATGACTTGTTAGGATTTTTAACTTGTTGAGGTTTTTAGCAATGCCAGAGATGTGACTCAAGGGACGGCATTGTCAGCACCTATCAAAGTCTGGAGATTTCTAAACTGAAAAGTAGTTGCTTTAATGGTAGTGAGAACAGCTGCTAACAAACCTACGGCTCCTAAATTTAATCAAGGATGCCTTACCGTAAACAGTGCTCTGCCCCCATTCTCCTCTGTAGTAAACTGCATGTCACCGCCCCAATATGAAGGGCCACCCTAAAGATGATTGGTTCTGCAATGCATCTGTAATTGCTTTAACAGCAAAAGCTGGAAGATTGTCCTCAGTGACTTACCTGTGAGTCTAATGAAATATTGCATCCTAATCTATCAGACAGATTTTGATGACATTCATGACATTCATGGTTCCTAGAGGATGTGTCCTGCTGTTGTTTATGGTCTTCTGACTTTTTCTGTTGCGCCACAGTTTTCCCTTTTTGATTTTAAGTCAACTATTTGTGTATTTCCATTAAATTTGATACATACATTCATTTTTTGTTGTACTTGGCTTTCCAAACATGATGGATTTCAGGGTACACTCATTTATATTATGATTTTGTGTTAGACTCTCACACCTAACAAACCAAGTTCTGTTGGAAGGCGTTTCAGACTCTACCTCTTGTCTCACTATAATAAGGTTCATGTCTGTCTCTTTAAATGAACTAAAGGAGTTCACACCACCAATCCAAGAAAACAGTGTTTAAATGTGTCCCAGGAATTTAAATTGATATTGATCTTGGGAGAAAGGTGTCTACAAATCAAACGAAACAATCTGGTTTTATAGAGAACAGAATAACATATGTACATTGTTAAATTCACTGGTGATAGACAAAGAGAGAAGAAAATGTAAAACCTTTTCTCCCCGATTCTACTGTATCTTTAGTCTTTGGTTGAAGACTAAAGGCTTTGGCAGGCTTCACTGAGCCTGTTGGGAGGCAGGCTGACACTAGTCCACTAATTGGCCATCCTCATATTTAAAAACGGGGAGCTAATAATCAGAGGAGGGAGAGAATGCAGAGAAGAGAGTCTATTAATACAGCATTCCCAGTGTCAGTATGCTGTATGGTTACTGACAATGAAGCAGCAGCACTTGAAGCAAATCAAAAATTACTGGTGGATCAATAAGACATCAGTTGGTCAAGACTTGTATCAAGCACACTTTATTTCTCTGTATGGTCCTTTCCATAATGTTGTCAGACACTTATAATAACAATCTGTCAGTGGCAAAAAGAAGCGCTTTTAATGGACTTACATTGATGGTGTACAATTACCCCAATGGATTACATCGTAGCCCATTTTGCAGCTTCTGGCTGCAGTGTTCTCGCTCAATACTGGACCAATTTTAAAAAAGTGTTGCCCCCATTAGTCACTTGGACACAAAAAGATGGGTAAAATGGGGTCCAGGTTGAAAAATACCAATGTTTCACTTTAATAGAAGATATTGATTCAGAACTAAGCATTCACAAATAGAAACTGCAACAAATATCCTTGAAGAAAAAATCCTCCCTGACAAATCTTGTGAAAATGTTATTGTACTGGGCTTATCTCATTTGTCACATTTGTTTCATATTTGAAATATTTAGTTTACCAGCCAAATATAGACAGTGTTTTATGTTAAGATAATGTGTAGCGCCTATATAATTACAGCCGCTACAATGAAGTTTGATGGTAGTTTACTCCCTTAGGAGGTGATGTCACCTGGTGGTGACAGCTGAGATTTATTTCAGTAGAGTGTGTTTTATCATGGTTAGATGTTAGATGTTAGGTTGGGTACAATGTATTTTTGTTACTCCTTACAGTCCTATTTTTCTTGCTTTGCTAATTAGATTGCACAAAGTGACCCATGTTGATTCTGGAAGAGCGATGCCTCCTTTCAAGACAATGCCAACGATTTTTCTCAGAGTCCTTCATCAGCAGATAAAAGTAACACACTGAGCTGGCAAACCTGAGTAGCATTTTTACACTCATAAAAATCTGATTAAATAGCTAATTAGATGAGCATTTTTTATGTAGGAAAAGGAAATAAGACCACAGTGGAAGAGAGAAGTACTCTGGAGGAGTATACTGAGTTGATGTGTTGAGCTGGTCTCCACATATGTCAGTCCTGATCTAAGCCACACCTGCTGCTAACCACGACTTACCAGAGAGGGAGAGAGAGGGAGCAGCAGAGTGCAGTGTGTTTCAGGCTGTGTAGTCGCAGGCTGAGCAGTCACTGAAGCGCACACTCGCCGCTGCCTTTTATGTTTTCTCTCCCTCTCTCTCAGACTCTGTTCGCTTGTCTCCTCTCATCGACGGAGCCCCGTCTTTCCTCCTGTCATCCTGTAGCGATGGTGTAATTAACAGGACTCCGTGCAGGACCAACTGCTCTGCTTCCTGTGAGATCCTTTGGCCAACTGATGACACTCGCTGTGTGCTGGAAAGAAATGGAAAGGAGCACTCGCTCTGCCACCAGGCAACTGGGGATTCCTCCTAGTGTGAAGTGGGATTTTTGATTTTCCTTCCTTGACTTTCTCTATCTGGAAACATCTCTTTTTCAGCAGAACACTCAGAGGAGGATTTGGTATTTTCTACATGAAACAAGAAGCTGAAACTACTTGGTACCAGGATACAGGTGGGATTGTTGGGTTTTAAACCCCTTCCACTACATGTTGGGGAGCTCAGCTCAACCCCCTGCTGAGATCCAGCAGGAGCAGCCAAGACCCAGACACCCAGAGATTAAACACATTACTTCAACCAAGTAGCACATCAGGTGCAGTGTATGCAAATTGCACGTGCGTTTCTTTAATCTGGCGACGCCTCCACACTAAAAGAAGTAGCTGAATCATATGTGAGTGATCAAAGACAAGTTTTCCTGACCAGCAGCAGGATTTCCATCTCAGTGTGGGAGGGAGGGGAGCGTGCAGACATCAGGGGACCAGGGAGAAGATGCCAGCCATCCTGGTCGGTTCAAAGATGAAGTCGGGACTCCCCAAACCCAAACCGGTGCACAGTGCCCTGCCAATCCCCCAGAACCCCAACAGACCGTCAGCTCTATCTCTGCCCCCGGCGCCGCTCAAAACCCACGTACCCTCACTGGGCCAGCAGGCGGGCTCAGGACCCCCGAGAAGCCCCGCACCAGCGTTAGAAGCCAGAAGAAACACTCAGGTTAGGATAAAACACAGTGACCTCACTGCTGACTGGTATTTCGCTGTACTCACATAAAATCCACTGTAATCTTTGCTGCCTTTCTTAAAGTAAGATCATTGAGGACTGGCATGTTCACCTAAGTACTGTTTACTACTACTTACTACTCAGTACAACCACTCTAATTGAATGTAGGCTGTTACCCGCTCAAACATGCCATGCAGCTGTGTGAGGTACAATATGTGGTCTAGTTCAGCCAGAGAGCTGCTGCATAAGGCGTCCTCTGTCACTAAATCATTAGTGATGACTTCAGTTTTCATTCATTACGGTCGAAATGCTGTTTTCCTGTCCAACAAGAAGGAAATTATGAAGCAAAATCAATCATTCTGAATCTGTTGGCATAAAAATGTTAAGAATTTCAATCTTGGCAACAGTGTCAGTGCTGTCAGCATGTTGTGTTTGTGTGTTTAACTCTTCAGTTCTTTTTCTCAGTCTCGGTAGCTCCTTGAAAGCTGATTTTATTTTATTTTTGTAAAGCAATATGTAGAGTTTCAGTGTCACCATACTGTCTGTTGGGAAACGTGCAGCCAAAATTCAGTTTGTTCCTGGAAGGAGACGGAGCAGGCTGTGTCTCCGCTGTCCAGGATGGCAGCGTAGCAGGATATCAGGATGGTTGTTTTGCCGTGTTTGTGAAATATTGGCTGCACTTAGCAACCCCCATGCAAACGGCTGCAACGGCAAGAGGGATCGCTCCAAAGCCTTGTAAGGCAGTGAGGGGAAAGAGGTGTCTGTCTGTCTCTGTGTGTGTGTGTGTGTGTGTGTGTGTGTGTGTTACAGAGCCAGCAAGTGCATGCTTGGCAACCTGTCTTTACTGTAAGCGTGACTCAGAGCCACTGAGGCGTCAAGCACGCTGTTGTTTAGGAGACAAATTTGAATCCGGCGTGATGTTGAACACGTGAGGAGAAGATAGGGGAGAACCCAGCGCTGGCGGACTGGCCTCGCGTCCGCTGCTGGTGTCGTTTGTCTGATGGCTAATCACGTTTTCTCACTGACCTACTTTCTATGACTTTTCTCAATCTCTCTTTCTCTCTCCTATTGTCATCTTTCTTTCTCTCCCTCTCTCCATCCCCGTGGTGCTGATGAAGCAGCCTCTTTTCTCTTGGCTGGGTTAACCCTTGACCCTCCTGACCGTCAGCATTTATGTGAATATTGCAGTCATGTACTAACATCCATCATCTCTGACTGTTTGGGTTTTTGCTGCATGTTTAGACAAGAGAATCGTCTTACAGCTGCTGTTTATTGTCATGAATTATGAGTATGTGTATGCACTTTTGTGGTTATTTTTTTAACCTACAGTATGACTCAATTACTTACAAATGTGTTGTCAGGATCAGGTTTGATTCATGAAGTGACAGTTGTAGGTCATTTTTTTAAATAGATACTAAACTATTCTTCATCACATCAAACCTCCCGTGCATTTTGAAAGATTTTAGTGATGACTAAAGGGAGCAGATTTACCTTATTTGCCAACAAAAAAGGGAGAAATCAAATTTACACTCACACTTCACACCTTCAGTGAGCCACTAAGATTTTGGCAGCATTGCTAAAAACAATCAACTAAAATGGCATGTTTTCTATACCTGAAGTTGTGGATATTTGTACTTATCTTCCTCTATTATTGCAGACACGGAAACATCCAAGCATTACAGTAATAATGACAGATGTGAAAGTAAAGATGATATAAACAGAAATGAAAAAGATGAAATAAGAGATCCAATTTCACACTAATGAAAAATCATCATGGAGTGCCCATGGAAATGAATGGATATTGGATATTGACATGACAATAACATGTATCCCAATTTCTAAACATAACCCTTTTTCAGTAAGAAAAAATATATATATTTATGTTTTCTTCTGGTCAAATATGGATTGAATGACATCACATCCAGTTTGATAGCGTAAAATGTTTCACAACAATCTTTCAACAATCACACTGCAAGAAAAACCCATCATAGAGGAAGCAGATAGATCAATTTTAGTGACCACAGTAGCAGTAAATAGACCTCGACACAGTACAGTCATATAAGTGGGTTGAGATTTGAGTCATTTCTCGAGTGGGATGACTTGTCCCTTTGCTCTTACTATCTCTTTCTCAGTCTTCACTTTTATTTGACCTTTATTTAACTAGGATGGTCTATTGAGATCAACTCTGCTTTTTGAGAGAATGCATGCCAACATTAAAACAATATAGACACTGCTTGAGGAAGAAGAGTAAGGAAATAAGGAAATATTCATAAGGAAATAACACAGGGTACTAAAACTGTAAAACGGTGCACATTTGCATTAAAAAGAAACCACCAAAACACTGAACAAAGTGCACAGAACGCAGACAACTAGTAGCAGAACATGTCAGCAGTTATCTGAGGGATTAGTGGAGTGCTGGCAGAGTGTGGCTGAGGCTCGTGCTCCTCGCAAACACCCAGCTGGATGGCCCAGTTGGCACTAAACACACAAACATGTTGTGTACACCTGTAACAAAGAGTTAATCCATAATGCAACGAGGACAGCAGGAGAGGAGAGGAGCAGTACTTTAAAGTGTATGTGTGTGTGTGTGCATGTCTATCTATCTTTGAGAGAACCAATTTCAGAAAATCGGCATTGTGAGGACATTTCTGGGTTTTGAGGGCATTTTTATGACATTTAGGGTAAAAACTTGGTTGTAAGGTTAAGATTATAATAGGGTTTTAGTGTAGTTTGGGGTAAAGGTTGGGTTTAGGTGTTTATTTGAGATGGTTAAGAGTAGGGTAAGGGGCTAAGGAATGCATTATGTCAGTGAGTGTCCTCAGAAGGATACAAAGACAAACGTGTGTGTGTGTGTGTGTGTGTGTGTGTGTGTGTGTGTGTGTGTGTGTGTGTGTGTGTGTGTGTGTGTGTGTGTGTGTGTGTGTGTGTGAAATCTGGCACAATCTGCAGAAAATAATGTGAAGGTGATAGTCTGGAAATGTGTGAATGGTGTTTGAAGTTGTTGGCTCTCTGTTTTGGTTGTGTGTGTGTGTGTGTGTGTGTGTGTTTGTGTGGTTATTGTTCCTTCTTGTGTGTGGCATCATATGAAATAAAAAGCTAGCTCGACCTTTAACCTTAAACTATACATCACTGTGTGTAAAGCCTTGCACAGATACTCTGCTGCCCTCTAGTGATTGAATTTTGCTCTGCATCCCTTTTCATTCACAAACACTGTGTGTGTGTGTGTGTGTGTGTGTGTGTGTGTGTGTGTGTGTGTGTGTGTGTGTGTGTGTGTGTGTGTGTGTGCGTGTGTGTGTGTGTGTGTGTGTGTACAAGTCATTCAAAACCTTGTTTATTATCAGTGCATCAGTAACGCCATCTTCTTTTTTCTCTTCCTCTGTTTTTTCTCTTCCTCGTTCTTTCTTACTTTTCTTTCCCTCTTTCGCTCTTTGTCATCTGATTGATCATTGTTGCCAGCTCATTAATTATTAGCTGCAGTTTTGAAAGAATTCAAACCGAGCAGGAGAACCTGAAAAATACATTCTGATGCTATTCAGATCCTGCATCATGCTTTATAAGTCAAGTAGAACACACACACACACACACACACACACACACACACACACACACACACACACAAACACACACACACACACACACACACACACACACACACACACACACACAGAGTCACGTGCTTACTTACACACATGAGCAGACAGCCACAGAGAACGATTTGTCAGTGTGCCGGTGAGATAAGGAGCTCCTATCTTAATAAGCATCTTTTCAGATAAAGGCTTAAGTCAGGCTCTGTGTAAAGATGGTTTTTATGAGACTCATTATGAAAGCTCATCTCGGCCTGTAAGCTGAATCACAATTTCATAAAAACACAGAGGGACCGCTGAAGAGGGTCACCAGCCACCTCGGCTCATATTTACCAAGATGATCTTATTGTCAATAAACCAGGATTTAGACAGACCCTCATCCAGGATATAGTTATTTAGGATATTAAATCACCACTGTTATATTATCACCGCATGCTAGACGCATCAGGGACATAGAGCTCCATTAATTTATCTTCTTCCGTTCTTGAAGATATGTAATTGACTGAGATTATGGTTTGGCTAACTTGAATTATTCAAATGAGATGTAATTTCATTCAGGGAATAGGTTTGACCGTGAAACTACATACCCAGTGACATCTGTGAACTGATTTAATTATTGTGGAAACAAAGTTAATGAGATGGTCGTTAATGGAAAACTGTTGCTTGATTGAGAAAAGAGATTAGACTCTGACCGAGATATTAGTTTGGTGAAAGCCAGGAAGGAAAACTGGGAGAGACATTTTAATATGTTGGCTGGTTATTAAATGGTTTAATATTGGAAAACATGTTTGTGTGAATTTGAATACTTAGTTTAATAGCACGTTTATCTACAAAATTGGATTCTATATAATTGCTTTATCAGTATGTTTGGAGGTTTTAATTACAAATGATGTTTATTTTACATCCTTGCTGAGGTATTTTTTTATTTATTATCTATGACTCAGTCTCATATCCCATATCTACAGCTACAATAAGTGATTTTTTGTGTAATATGGAAATGATCTATACTTTTGAGCTGTGTAATCCGTGACAGTGAACATCAACTCTGCATTTTGTTTTTTTAGTGTTATAATACTGTTGCAGATTGATTTGAATAGTCTATTTATGTACACGCAACACTGACAAAAAAAATACTGCAGTCTTGATGTTCACTGTGATTGATTTCTTGAAGTCAAGCGAGAGTCTAAGAGATCATATGGAAATCTAAGGAAACCATCGTTCTCATCTCCAGAGCCTCTCCTTTCTTCCACAACATCCTGTGAAAGGCAATAATGTCTGTTTTTTATGGCTCTTACATCCAGCCTGAGTCTCGTGAAGACCTGGCCCAGCAGGTGAGAGTGAAAGGCAGAGTGCAGTCGTGCTGCATTGGTTTGCTAATGCATCCCCGCCCAGAGGAGGACAGATTGGGTTGGGGGTCTGTTGTTTTTTTATTTTTTTTTATTACCATGACAAAAGGCCAAACATACACATATGTGTCCTCAGGAGGTGCAGCAAGTTAAAGCCAGATTTAATGGATGTTATAGTGGTTCATTGTTGAAGAGTTCATTGTCCAAAGGTATAAACAGGGTTTTTACAGAGAGGGCACAAGAGTTCAGACAAACAGCAGAGAAAAAAAGGGACATGTCTTATTAGGTCTGGTGAGTGATCCTTGTGGATTCAGCTTATGCACTTCATCATGTTGTGGTTGTATCTCTCACTTTTGTCAAGTGAATACCTCATTTCCAAATCAGAAATTGTCAAAAGATCTGTTTTTGTCAAGCTGAAATCGAGGCTGTAGTCCCTGAAAAGGTGACACTTTGGAGATAAGAGGTTTTCACCCAACAGTGACCAAACACATTTTACTATCAGTGTCGGACAGGAGGAAGCCCATGCTGCTGTTGATAAGAGCTACAACACACCTCTGTGTTCTGTAAGGAGGTGATGGTCGTCCTGCAGATTCATCGGGCTGAAGTGAAAAGGCCAGACGGCTGGGATACCAGCAGAGGCTTCACAAACAGGCACAGTTCAGATGGTGAGATAGGAGCCAGTCTGAAGTCTGTGGCCTTTATCTCGGGATGAAGAGGCATGAAAAGCCTCAAAAGACACAGACTGGGTGAAGTGTTTCCTGTAGGATCATTTGCAGATGGTGGGAAATTTGTGGTTTCTAGACATAGATTTACTTCAGACAGAGCTCTGGTTTGTGTTGTAGTTTAATCAAGGATTTTATTTGGGTCTTAACATCATGATTTCATGATGTATTTTCTATTCGCTTTTTCTTTTGTTGTTGTGGGAGTAAACGTCTAACTGCACGAGGATGGTTTGTTGCACAGATCCTTCTGAGAACTCATCCTTGAAAGGTGTTTGGAAAAAGGCAGGCGCTTCCAAAAAATACTTGGCAGCTGATTGGATGAACTATCACCATCTATCACTGTCTTACCTTGCAAGGAAGCTGGATTCACAATGGTTATTAGGCCAAACCCCTGGTAGTTTGGGCACAAAGTCTGACAAGATGATTCTTGTGTGATCTCACGAACCCAGCTGCCTCACAAGGTAAGGCTCCTGCAGCTATTAGATATTCCTGAGTATGGGTCTTTTTTCCTCTCTTTATTCAAGAGAAAGGTCTTTAAATTTGAGAGTATGATTTATTGATTTCATGCTCACGTTTTGTTATTTGTTCCCTCCGCGATTTCTGTTTTTAGTTTAGAGAGATTTCAATGACAAGATTTGGGGTTTTATTTTATTCAGTGTCAGCAAAAACGTAACATAAAACACATTTTGACAGCAGTAAATTGTCCTGGTGTTGTAAAAGCTTAAAAGTGTATTATGTTCGTTATCTTCTGTTGAAATAAAAGAAGGTGAAATGTGACCATTTGCTAATATTTGGCTAAACACTGTGAAGTACCCAATTTTTTTAAGGGTATACATGATCATATGGCAGTTGGCTCCGGTTGTAATGACCTCATCTATAGCTAATGCGTCTCGATCAGATTCCACTTCCTGTGTGGTTGTCCCCTCGCCTTCCTGTGTGAAGTCATGGCTGTGAACATAACCATATTAATTAAGACCGAGCATCTGCCTCTCCTGAGTCAATGTCCTTCCATTGATCTCCCCCCCCCACAAGGTGCCCTCCTTCCTTCGCTTTCTCTCCTTCTCCGCTTTCCGAGCAGTAGTTGTCACAGGGAGCCTGTTGGCGCAGACAAACAGGTCATTGTGAGTGGCGTCCCGTGGGGTATCGACGCTGCAGAGGCGGTTAGACTAACACAATCAGCTCCATCTCTGTCTGGAAACAGGAGGCAGTGTGGAAAAAAGAGGAGAAGCCAGGAGGTAGAGGTCAGGAGGGGGTGCTGAAGTCACCCTCCCTAGAGGCCCGTGCTCAGGGTCACCAAGGGTAGAGAGGCTGGTTGGACAACCTCAGTGGAGCCAGCAGAGAGCCAGTGACGTTAGTCGGTCATCCAGGTCTCCAGGATTTGGATGGAACAAATCAAAATGTGAAAGATGTAAAAATAGGACAGTAAAAGTGAATTTATTAAGTTCAGAGATACAGCGCAAAAAGACAAGCAAGACTGATGCACAGCAGATTACATGTACGGTGTATACCGCCTGAGAGAAGCCTGATTGGATGCAGCAGGATCCTGAATTACTATCAAGCTTCTGATCACATCTTAAATCGAAGCTTTAGCACAATCTGGCTTATTTCACATCATAAATAAACTGCCATCTGTAAAGTACTTGTAGCAAAACAGTTTCATATAGAGTAGTCATCATAAAAGGATAATTGATGCTTGTAAAAACAACTGCTGCAAAAGTAACGGTTGCTCTGCTCTCATGTTACACAGCACTAAAGTGTTCCCCACTCTCGGTGTTCAGACCCTGAGTATACGGGACGCAGTGTTTGAGTGTTTCCTGAGAGAACGTGGAAGCCAGGAATAAAGCAAGTTGACGTATCCCTGCTCTCTGCTCTATTTGTTTGGCAGCGCTTTGGGCTGAGAAATATTGTAAGGGTGAAAAATACGACAGGAAAAATGTGCATTAGGTGTGAAAGATATTGTTGGAAAGATATTGTAGTTATTAAAGGATTTTTTTGGGTCAAACTTCCATAATTTTATAGGTTTTGCCTCTATTTGTAGCAGTTGTAGTAACATTTTACACACCATCATCATTGCTGAGATCTGGGGTCATGGCATCATTTCTGGAGTGGGCAAGCAACAGTAGCAATCAGATAATTTGACCTGCTGTAAAAAAGCTGCGGGTTTTACGTAAATCTTTTATTTAGAAGTGAAAAAAAATCTGTTATGAATCATAGTTCTGCATGCATACAGTTTTCGAATGCTGTAGACAGTAGTAATAGACATCAGGTTTGCTTCATTTTCCATCTCTTAAATACTTGGGGTTAGATTATGAGGTTCAACCAGGGCTTTGTTTACAACCTTTGTTTTGTTTAACCTCCTGCCCTGTAAGCACAATTGCCGCATCACCAGATGTTAGCAATTATGTTGGTGAGTAAAATGATGTCATAACTAATTATGGTGCCAAAAACGACATAAACTTCCAGTTGAAGTCAGTATGATTAAATAGTTTGCCAGAATATAAATCATTCTAACTTGACCATATCCTGGTTCTACCTAGGTCATTCATTGAATGAATGACTCTACTGGGGTTCTTCACCGTCCACAGTACATCATCCATTTAACTACCTTTTCTGTGGTCTGGTCTTTTATAACTTACATGGACTGTAGATTACCATATAATACCATAATATAGTGCCATATATTTGATGGTTCAAACTGTGCTCCTAGCTGCAGAGGTGCTCCACTCCGAGATTGATGTGAATGTGTAGTGTGAGAAGACATAAATACAGCTACCGAATGAAGTATTTCTTGGCTTTCTATCAGCGCTGAGTCGGTGTGAAAATATGACAGAGTAGATTTTCATATCTCTCCATTCAGCTCCGTCTGTCTGCAGCTTCAGGGAGTTTTTTCTAAGCAGTTTTATTCTTCAGATTTCAACCTGGATGGCACCACAATGAAACTGTGTGTGTGTGTGTGTGTGTGTGTGTGTGTGTGTGTGTGTGTGTGTGTGTGTGTGTGTTTTCTGCATGTCTGCGCACGCTCTGTTGACACAAGGAGTGTCTAAGCTTCCCTGATAAGTGTTGAATCCTACAATAGTGCTGTAAATCTGCCATTCACACAGCCTCCCAGTGATTCTAAGCACACCAGGTTTCTGCATCTCTGCCACAGCATCACACACACACAGATGCACGTGTGGTTTATTGCATACAAGACAAACACATTAACATAACAAAAAAAATCACCTATCAGCCATGTGCTGTAAGCATCGATATCATTACTGCTGACGAAAACTTTTCTACTGCAATTAGCGGGAAAACGTGACAGAGCTCACCGCTGTGTAATCAGATGTTGTTTCATGGGTGAAGTGATCACAGCTGGTAACCATGGTAATCAGGCCCAGATGGCATCCTGTATTCAAAGTGTTGTAATCAGTTACAAAGTTTGATACCAGGAAACTTTAATGTCAGTTAAGGGCATTTATTTCCATTATAGATTCACCTGTCGATTATTTTCTCGATCAATGGAAAATGGTGAAACATGTCAAACACTGTGTCCTGAAGCCTGAGATGCAATCAAAAATGTCTTATTTTGTCCCAGCAAACAGTCCACAACTGTATAACAGTTGTTATACAGTATAACTGATGTCCACTTCAGACATTTAGCCTTTCACACAGTGACTGATGATAATCTTTAATAATATTTTTGAGCTCAGGTCTACTAAGGTTATAGGCTCTCCCTATATGCAGATGACTCTACCAAAACTGTCTAACTTGTATAAATAACTTGCTAATATATGTTACCTGGTTACCAATAATGATCAATAGTGAGGTGAAACAGCTTCACACATTTGACACTACATGCTACATCTTTGCTATAGTTTAAATGTACTGATGACCTCCGTAAAGCAACTCATTTATCTTTGCTCAAATTAGTCAACATGAGCACATCATTCTGTGCAAGTACCAACATTTGACATTAGTGTTGTTCCATACCACATTAAATGAAGGTAAATATGTGATATAAAAGAGAGGAAGTCAATAAAAAGACTAATAAAGTAGTCAGTCTACTATTACCTCCACAGTGAACCCCTGTCCAATTGCTTTTGTGCGTGTCTCTCTACCCCCAGCATGTCCATATGTCCCTCACCCCCCCTTTACCCTCAACCAGAACACAACAGCCAGGCAGCAGGGCCATCCCACCCCCCTTATCATCACTGCAACCTTCCTCCCCAGCCTCTAGAGCTCAGGGGTGGGGGTCCCCCAAAACAAAGGCCCTTCCACGGCGGGGTTATCCCCCCTTTGTCCCAGACACACTGAGGTTTATCTGGGACTGTGAAAGGAACCATACTCAGCCCATTTACTGCCGCTGCACTTAATGAGGTTGTTGAAGGCCTGTTCTAAAACTGTTAAACACAAGCTCTAAATGCTGACATATATTATCTGCTCGTACAGCCAGAATGTCATTAAATCAATGCTGGTTTAGGACCAATGGGGGAATGATGTTTCAGTGGTGTGGTAAGCTAAGTAGGTTTCCTTATGTGTGTTACACTCAGTTCAAGTCAAGTACATTTTATTTATATAGCGTCAAATAACAACTGTAGTTATCTCACGGCTTTCTCACATAGAGCAGGTCTAGACCGTACTCTTAATGTACAGAGACATGACTTTAACCCATGAAAAAGCAGTTGGTAACAGTGGCAATGAAAAACGTACCCTTAGTAGCTTAGACATTGATTAAATACAACGTACAAGACTTAATGCATGTGCAGGATTAGTTGCTGTTTGAAAAAAGTAAAGTTTGTAATAGTAAATCTACAAAATTCATATCTTTATATTATTTGGTTATTCAGTGAGTCCACTGCATTGATCCAAACTGAAATATCTCAAAACCTATGGGATTGATTGTAATGAAGTTCTGTACATACATCCGTGGTCCCCAGAGGATGAAGCTTATAGATTTTGGTGACCGTGTCTTTTCCTGTAGCGCATCTTGTGAAATGTGTCACCAACTATTAAATGGATTACCTTGAGATTGGTACAGATATCCATGGTGCCCAGACAGCTAATCCCGATGACTTTTGTTGTTTTGTTTGCACCACCATATGTTGACTTTTTGTGAAATATCTCGCCAACCATCGGATGGATTACCATGAAATTTGGTTCAGACATTCATGTTTCCCATCAGGTCAGAACTACAGTTAATGACCATATGCTGGCAAAACTAATTAAATAACATTCCCAAGAGCCTCAGCTGCACTTTTTGTTTAGTGTTAATTAGCCAATATTAGCATGCTAACACGCTAATTAAGATGGAGAACATGGTAAACATACCTGCTAAACATCAGCATGTTGGCATTAGCTTTGAGCATATTCACATGCTAATGTCAGCATTTCGCTTGAATGCTGAGTAGTGAGAGATTAGTGCTTTGACATTTCAGCTTTAAATGTCTTTTTTTATTTATTTTATTTTACACAAACTTACACAACTTTGGTTTTAAAGTTGTCATGAATTGGCTAAAAGTTGCAGCTCAGTTGTGTTTTGGTGTTTGGCAGTAGAGAATAAAAAGGCACATTTATTTTTGTGAAAATATCATTGGTCATTACTTTATACTATATACATGGCTGCAGTATTATTGTTGTTATCGAAGCTTAAAGCCATTTTGTTTGGCCTGCTGGAAGTGATCAGGCATCCCCCTACTGTGGGAACTTTCTGTAAATCTTGGTCCTTTCCCAAAATTCAAATTCAGCTTGTAATTTGTGGTCGGTGGTGGGGTGTGTGTGCACAGGGGGTTGGAACGGGCTCAAACATAGGGCATCCTGTGCTGTGGACTCGGTTACACACACACTCACACATACATAAATGCTTAGGTTATGCACCCTCAGTACACGTCCACATAAATACACACATGCAGCTGCTGCAGTGTGTTGTGGGTGACGGCTGATCAGAGACTGGATTTCTCCGTTTCTGGTCAGGGAAAATAAAACATGGCTTTTTTTAACATGCAGCATAGGGTCTGGTTAAAGAAATAATAAATAGAAAATAGACAGTGTTGAGTTCTGCATGGTTTGGCCTCTGAGCTCTGTACTGCCCACAATTTAGTCTCACTGTTATAAAGGGTGCAATAATCACTGATCATCTCTTTTTTTTTGGTCCTTTTTCTTCACTTTTTTTGTCATGGGGAGGGGGATGGGGGGAGAGGGGAGGATCGACTACCGGGAGGAGGGGTGGTAGAAGGTTAAGAGGTCTCTTCTTTTCTCTTTCTTTCTCCTCCCCATATGACCGATGGTCCATTGAAGAGCAATAGCACAATGCAGTTGCCGTGGGCGTCCTTGGAGGAGGAGGGATGGGGACTGGGGGATCCACCCCTCCTCCTCCTCCTCCCCCTTCTCCTCCTCTCAGTGCGTTTGGTTTGGCTCCCTGTCAGAGCGGCAGCAGAGGCCGCAGAGCTCCTCTTGCCTTTCGCCTCCTGCGTATATTTTTCCCTCCTCCGTGTCCCAAAGTGGGTGGAGAGAAGCTGGAGGCGCTGAGCTCTCCCCCCCTCAGGCGCACAGAGACCTGCTTGGGCTCAACCAAGCAGCAGCTCCATCATCTCCTCTGGATCTATATGATGCGCTTATTTAGGGCATTTTAGTCACACCTGCAGCCTGCCCCTTGGATTTATTTACCCTTTGGATTTTTTCTTTTTTTCTGCATTCCTCCGGTCTCAGACTGAGCTCTGCGGTTCTGTTTGGTCCAGTTTGGTTGAGATCAGGTTCTGATGGCATATATTTGGGTCTGGCTGGCCAACCAGCAGTCCTCCGCCATGTGAGGCAGGTGTCGCTGAAGAAGGAGGCTGCAAGAAGCAACATGAGTTTGATGCTGTGCCGCTGGGAGCAGAACAACTTCACCATGAAACTGGTAGGTTGATTACTTCCAGGTCATCACAAAGGTCAAAAGCAGGGGACAGTTAAAGAAATTTATTGCACATAAATTCACATTCTTGCAGATAAAATGAAAATAAAAATATCACAGCCCTGCAAGCTTTTTTCTCTGTTGTTGACTGTGTTCAACGATACAGTGTTTACATCTTTATCCCGTCTTTCTTTCCTGACGCTGCAACTTCAGGACATGTTACACTTTGATTTTTTTTTTCCCACTGTGTTTATGTATCAGTGGAAATGCTTGTCTCATCACCCCAAAGCCTTACAGTAGCTGCGGTGTTGGATTGCAGTCATGCAATGGATTAGTGGCGGTCGTTTGAATATCAGAGGAAAGTGCTGAAGGCATGCATCGTGGTTTTCCCCTCACCTGATACTGGCTTCACTTTGATGTCTGCATGGAAAGTTAAAATAGGCATAGCGAGGAGGACTTCAACCATGAGTTTCACAACACATTTGTGTGTGTAAGTGTGTGTAAATGTGTGTATGCTCCTTTCAAGCATTTATAGGAAAAGGACAATGCTACAAAGATGGTAAATATTAAACAGGATCTGGGGCACTGAGATAAAAAAACAGGGACAGTCAGGTGCAGAGAGGTCATGCAGTGCAAATAAATGAGAAAAAAAGATCTTTGTAATAGCTGATGTACGTGATAAAAGTAGGAGGCAGCAGATTTAGTAAAAGTAATTTTGTATAATGAGCACCCTGCTGAGTTTACATAACATAGGTGGATTGGACACTCTCCCTCTCTTTCTTTCTTCCCCATCTTTCTCTGTGTCACTCTCTCTTTTTTTTTTCTCCAGTCATGCTCCTTATCTGGATCTGCTGTGAGCCCACAGAGGAAAGGGAGATGGAAGTAGAGGAGGTTATTACCAGAATCTAGAGATGAGCTGATAAGAAGGCTAGTTTAATTACACACTGCTAACCTCCACACAGCGTGACTGACAGGAGGCTGGTGGGGCAAAGGGTCAGAGTCTGTCTGGTTTTGTGTGTTTGAGAGAGAGAGAGAGAAAAGGAATGACAATGGGATTACAGGCATGCACGCTAGAACATGTGCACACACTTCCAGAAATTAAAATGACCTTCCCATTTTATTATGAAGTGTAGTCAATGACCATAATCCTCTCTGCTCTAATACAGGTCTATTGATTATTTGATGGTGGTGGTCTTTATGTCAACAAGCGACCTATGGAGCATAAATCAAAATGTGTGATATATGGGTTTAATCCTGCTCAAAGGCATGCCAGCATTCACAGAGCCAGAAATAAATGGAATGTGTGGAACGGCCATTGTTTTTAGTTAAGGCATATAGTTGTCATAGTGTACGTTGCGATACTAATTGTGTCTTTGTATTGTGTCTGTGTGTGTGTCTTTGTGTCTGTGTGTATGTGTGTGTGTGTGATTACCAAACAAATATTGACCCTAGTAGCCTTGACAGACTCTCATCGGTGCACACAGTAGCCACAGAATGCATGTGACTGTTCATTTGCTCATCATTAAATTTGTGGGTGACCTTATACACAGAGCGATTTTTAATAGAGGGTTCATTTCAAGCATTCAGGTGGTACGACATGACAAGACAGTTGAATACCTGGAGATCTTAGAGTTTTCACATTTCTAATCCAGTACCTCAATGATAGCAATGATAGTGTAACGTTTTGCAGCTCAGAACTAAATAAGTGGATGCATTATGGATATAGATAACTACCCTTTCAGGTTACATTAAAGTGTATTGACCTGCACTGGTTCTGTACTATACCTAGAGAATGAAATGCCGAAATTTAAGGACCAAAAGCCAGCTGTATGAGAATTTACTGGGCAGGAAAATCAGTAATATGTACCACTGCAAATGGCTTATTAACTCATATAGTGATACTAACAAGCTAAATCCACCTAATTAGCTCTTGCTGAACTGATGTGCCATCATGTGCATCAGGCTGCATGTTTCAGGATTTGGCCTGATCTGATTTTGCATGGCAGACATCTGTGCAGCGACCAAAACACCAATTTAAGGGATTTAGACATTGTGTATTCATGATTCAGTATTATCATATTCTGGATTAGAATATTTTGGAATGGTAAATTGCTGTAATTTTGAGGGTTGAAGGTTTTCCATCCATAAGCAGTGATTTTCAAATCAGCTCATGTGTCACATGTGCAAATAACCACACATGCACATAGTCGCTTGGTTTTCTGATGGACATTTCTCATCTTTTAAACTGCAGAGTTAAGGCCAAGTCATTTTGTCTACCATGTGCCTGGTGTGGCCTCCATGCCTCACAAGCCACATGTCTTTCATGTGCCAAACAGAGAGCAAGCACAGACATGAGGGCTCATTTAGAGCTGGTCTGTTCCAGCTTTCTGTGGGCTAAAGCCACTTCAGAGGTCTGTGTGTGTACAACAGGGAACAGAGGGGGGAAAGTAGCTGCCAGAGGCCCCACAGACCAAAAACCATCAATGGTGTATCCTGCTGGGGGCAGAGAAGAAGCAGCAGCTCAGTGCTGCAGTGGTGATGGAGAAGATAGATTAGGGAGAAGGCAAGTGTTTGAAGAATATGCATCTCATGTGTATACAGTCTGAACTCATTTCTAACACCATCACTCTTTCTGTCTCTCAAGCTCTCTCTGCTCATCTAGTATTCGCCTCAGTTTCGTTAACTCTCCTCTGTCTTGCTGTCCCTCTTTCAATGACACTGATGTCTAACTGGACCAAACACACTTGGTTTACCTGGTTAATAAAGATGTTTGGGGAAGTCTTTAGAGATTTGTGTTGAAGCAGGAAAATGAGACATTCATGGCACATTTTCTTGTTAGATGTTGATTTTTTAAATTGATATATAACATCCAGTTGTTACAGGCCATCAACTTTGACCAAATTAAATTATCATCAATTTTCTCTTGCTTCCTGTCCATCTGTTACCCTTTCTATGGTCATGCGATCTTCAGTTAATTGTAATTTTCAATTGGATGCGCCAGTATCATTACAATCCCATGATTGATTTTTACAGGCTCTTTTCCCAACTGATGTTTCTTCCTCTTTTTCTCAATGAATACTTTATATCTTGTTTTATGTTTAAAATGTGTCTGTAGTTTGCATTAAACAACAGGAAATGCGTTTGATGCAATTAAGCATGTAAACAATGACAGCTTAGCACCTATATGAAAATATTGTGGATGTTGAATCGGTGTTTAACTGATGTAATCCATACTCAACTCTTCAGAAATTGAATACAGCTGAATTGAATCCAGGAAGTAGACCAGTGCATATGTCTAGCCCGGATGTTGAATGTGCAAACAGTTTCCTCCTCATCAGGCAGTAGAGATGGGGAATATTAGGAGAGAGGTGGGATGATACTCATCAAATACACATGCTTTAGCCACCTGGATGCCTCAGAGAAAATGAAGATATTACAACCATTGCAAATACCAGTGTTAGAGCGCTGAGCTGGAGTCATTGTGTTGTGTATAAAGCATCACAGCATCACAGCAGCACAGCTGTCACAGCAGACCTCAGTCCACTGTTGTCATATCATACAGACCAGGAACACTGATTTTTCTTAAGCCATCTGTCTGCTGGTGCAGGAGACAACGATTCCCTTCACCCACTGTTGACTCATTTAAGCCGAGGGGGTTTCCTGCATTTGAAGCCAGTTGCTGCATTAATTCAACACGTTAGTTGTGACAGAAAGAAGCACACCCTGTAATAAGTAGGAGATTATCACCCATCACACCTATCCACCACTCCTTCCCCTCCCTGCATCCTTCTGTCAGATTATTGTGTGAGTGTATCCATCAGTTCATCCATCATTTTCCCACCAGCCATCTGCTGGGCGACCCAGCCTGGGTCAGAGGGGATGTGTTGCCACATGTCACCCTCAGCCTGCGGTAGCAAAGAGTTACTGAGTTCTTATCGATGAAACGCAGCTTGGTCAGGCAGCAGGAGGGGTTGCATGCAAGAATATCTGATAGCTGTTTACAGTTCTCAACACCAGTGTTAAGGTTAGTAAACTATACTGTAGGTCAGCCTTCACCTCAGAACACTACAATAAATATGGAGGGAAAGCACAGGGACTGAAAAATGAATGGGATGTTTGATTATTTATAAAGCCCTTAACAAGCAAAACTGTATTCATAAGAGTTGACAATTTCGATTTTGGGTCATTTGCATGTAGTCACACATTGGGGAGGTACTGCATGAAGAATTAAACTAGTTTCCGTAGCTAACTTGTTGGCAAAGAGAAGTTCAAAGCTGTACTGGGTTATTTGTGTTTTCAGGGTTGGCAAGCTTTCCCGAATAAATGATGATGATGATATTTCAGGCTTTGTAAGTAGTGCCATGTGCAGAGTGGGCAGGGGAAAACAGACCCTGCCTGTTTTTCTCTGACATGATTGCCAAGGTGTTCCTCTAACCTTTATTTAAACAGGACATCTGAGCCCTATCAGGAAACTTCCCTACTTCATTTTGGCCTTAATGTCAAATTTGTTCATCCTGCTCATTGACCTAAAGGTCTCTGTTAGGTTGGCTGAGAGCTGAAGTAACGCTGTGGTGCTTGGTGTGAAAATGTACTCTCTAAATCTAAACTCCTTTTCAGTGTCTGTACACACCAAGCAGTCTGGTGGAGGTGTGTATTATTTTTACATCAGATCCACGTCATGAATGTCAATGTCCTTTAGCAAGGCACTACAGTGTGTTGCATTCCTCAGTGAAGCTGATCAGAGGCATGTGGTGTGGCGTCGTTCTGGGCAATTCATAGGTGTGAATTTATGTCAGCGTATGTAAATGGAGAAGGGCAGTGCTGTTGCAAATCACTTCGGTGAGTGTTAAATCACTAGATGGCATAGGATGACATGTCTGGATTTAAAAGGTAGTACAACGCTACGAGGGAGGTCTGAGACCTCCTGTGTGATCTTATGTTTAATGTTTGTCTGTGTGTGTGTGTGTGTGTGTGTGTGTGTGTGTGGGTATCTGCTGTAATGTACAGCACCAGTTGTGTCAGAGGATGTGTAAGTGTTCTGCCAGTCACTATTAGAAACTTATGTCCACATCCAGGAGGGAAACCTATCACATTCATACCATACCATTCATACCATCTGTCTCGGCCACAGGGGGCGACAGTGAGCTGTGGGTCACTATGGGCTTGTTAAGTCTTTAAAAACAGTGCCTTCTTTATAGTCGCCTGGATGACAGAATATATGTTGAGTCAGTGCAGTGCAAGACATGGCTTGAATGAGGGAGTATACCATCGTAGGTTGGCCCTGCTACCTAGGTTGTCAATCCATGTTGGTCAGAGTGATTATTTCTGCTGTTAGCCTGAAGTTTGGGAGTTCAAGGAGGTGGTAAATCATAGAAATGTAGCAATCATCATGTGTTACTTCACAACACTGTATGCAGCTACACGTTTGACTATCATACTTCTGTTTTGTCTAAACTGCTTGCTAAAGTGTAGAGTGCTCAAACATGTTTCATTTCAATCAGGAGAAACACAGTTGATGAAGTAAAGTGAATTGTTTATCATTGCAGAAGATATAGTGATAATTAAGTCTTGATCAAGAGAGTCTTTTGTGCTTAGACTCTACAGGGAGATGTTTAATCGAGGGGCATCAGCACTGAACAGCAGCATAATAAATCACTCCATGGAGTCGGGATACTAATGATCGCTGATGATTTCTGTTGAAACTGATGAGACTGAAGAGGTTGATGAAGTGATGAAACTGATGAGACTGCAAAGACAAGGCAGTAATGGGGGTGTGATGGGGCGTGTGTAACAGCATAAATGCACTAAAGGCAAACAGAGAGAAACATTAAAAAAGACAGCGGCGAGACAATAGGCTTACAATGGAGGTGTGATCATCATGCTATTCGATAGACGTTAACAGGTTATGTCAATAGCTGGTACTCTGTTGACATCCCAAAGACTGAACATGCATGAGAGATGTGAAAGGCAGGATGAAATGAGAAATGTAACTACAGGCTTCTGTATGCAGAAGAAATCTGAAATCTGTCGGACTGAACTTTTGCTAGAACTCCATTTCTGGATTTTATGCCTCTGATTTTTTCTGTCTAGTAGTAGAGGAGGGAACTGAGTCAGGGTGTCTGACTCAAACAGAGTGAATGACACCCAGAGAGAGAGAGAGAGAGAGAGAGAGAGAGAGGGAGAGAGAGAGAGATGTTAAAACAGTGTCAGTGTTTGAAAGGAGAGAGAGAGAGAGGTAAAGCATGTCCTGCTCATACACGACCAGACAGACGTAGACAGAACTGCCCAGGAGATGTGTGAGGGTCGGTGTAGTGGCTATATATACCCGCTCCACCTTGCCCTCTTGACAGAGCGCGCTCGTCTCTCAGCTTTTGGTCTTCTGGAAGTTTTTGGACCTTTCGGTGGTTTTGCTCTCCCAGTTAGTTGTCTTTATCCAGGTGTCTGTCCTACATGGCTGAATATGTCAGCCTCAGGGTGCCGGCCAGGAGCTACAGCCGCTTCTCCTGCAAAAACTACAAAGTGGTAAGAGAACCAAGAGGGGAGGGAGGAGGTAGAGGGAAAGGTATTTTAAGGTATCATTAAGGGAAACAGCAGGGGGTGCACCCACCTGTTGATGCTTAAACTGTAATTTTAAAATGTTTAAACCTGACAGAAGATATTGGGCTGTGTTTGCATTTACCACAGACATTTACCAAGGACTAGTGAGAGAAATAGATTTAAGAGGACGGGTCAGCTTGAAATAGAAATGTCAGGGGTAGAGCCAGACCCCCTGGAGCAGCCAAAAATTATTATAGGAGCTCCCTCACAGATGCAGGTAACAAATCAGTCATCAGAATTTGGTTCTACCTCAAAAACCTCCTTGTATGTCCTCAACATAGTCAGTGGAAGTGACCTTCATCTTAGCTGGCTCCGTGTTTGACGTTCAAAGGTAGATTTCCTTTGAAAAGGTAGAAGAAAGTGCTGTTATCAGGGCAAGACTTTTGTAGAGTCAGCTCTCACTTCAGTGCCATTACCTGAATTATAACAAGCACTGTTCAGGTCCTGGCTCCCTATGAAAGCTTCTCGTGAGAGATAGCACTTTATAGTGGCTTTGGTCCTGCTGTGTTCTCTTTATGGTTCTTGCTCACGTCTGTAGATTAGTTCATAATGGCGTGTTAAGTGCAGCGCTTTTTAGGTTGCTTACTGAACCCTGAAAGTAATAAGGCTAATAGTCCCGAAGTTATCGGCATAATTGTTCCTGGAAAGCCCTGCTCGTCAACGTATGTGAGAACTCATGCTCCGATGGATAGAATTGAGGTGTTGTGTTGCTGCTGTCAGGTGATAATGTGAAAAAAAATGGAGCTGCTGGTTTGTGACTTTAATGCTTGAACTTCAATGGAAACACAAAGTGGTCCTTTTACATGTTGAGTAAATTCACAGGCCTCTGAGTTATGAAACGATTCTTTAAACCCGCAGGATGACTCAAATGCTCTTTCATCAAATTAAACACATGCTCAGGTGTTGTGCAATTTTTTAAAGAGTATTTTCTCAGGCTTTTGGTTTTTATTTAACAGACAGTGTGGAGACAGGACATGTAGAGAGAGAGAGGTGTGACATGCAACACAGGTCCCCTGGCTAAGAGTCAAACTGTGGGTGTTGCGATTATGTGGTATTCACCTTAACCTGGACACTCCTGTCGTGCAAAACTTAACGTGTTGCTGTGTGAAAAAAGGATAGCTCCTGTTATTGTGATTTTAATAATTTCACTAAAATTAAGAAAAACAGGTATGAGGATCTTGTGGAGTTTTTCTGTTTCTCTGAATTTGAAGTGACATTTTTTTCATCTTTAAAAACCCACTAATCTCCATATTATGTAATAAGTTCTAGTAAGAATAAAAATGATTTCATGAATTCTTGTTACTCTGCATTTCTGTAGCTGCTACCCTACATAGCTACTCTAGCTGATTTGAAAAGATTTTGCAAATGCATATCTTAAATTACAAGACCATTAATTCATAGTAAAATGTTATTTCTTAGCGTTCCAACTGCTGATACCTTGGATATCATGCATGGATGTTTTTTTTAATATTCCAACAGTAATGATGCTGCGTGTCTGTAGTAAGACGTCAACATCACTGCAGTGTTTGCTTATCGAGCAGATTATCACCTAACAAGTCAGTGTCAGTGCACACAACAACGGAGATGAAAGAGCGAGATAATGTGAACCAGTTCCTGCAGCTGAGTGACAGATTGACAGATGCACATTCACACACACACGTGTAGCCACGAGCAGTACAAAAGCACATCTGCTGAGCTCCTCCTACTGTATAATCAGCCTCCATCGTGATGTGTCGTGACACAAACTTGAGTCTTTTCATCTGCAGCTGAGCCATCCGACCAAATCATAAAACTCACTTTTCACTCCTCCCTTTTCAGAAAGTCTCTTTAAACTCAAGGGCACTTTCCCAGTATGATGCCCTGGCTGCCCTCACCATCTACCCGCCCCGGCTGACCCAGCACTGCGGGGATGGCCTGTATGCGTCATGCCCTTCTGTAGGCATCACACATCAGCCTGGTGACTCAGCAAGCAGGGGCAGCGGGGATGCTGGATATGGAGCAGATTTGTGTGTTTGTGCCAAAATAAGAAGATGCAGCTGTCTGAATGAGTGACTCATCGCTGCTTGTCACAAGCTTTGAAGAACTGACTGACTGTGTGTCATTTTTGAAGGCTTAAATTGGACATTATTGTGTGAACATGCACATGTTTTCAGGCCATCCACATTGGGTTAGCAGTGTTACTGTTTCCCTGTCTTTTTTCCAGTATTGTTGAGGGATGAAGTTGAGAGACTTCTTCACTGTTAACCCAGTATGAACATCCTTCAAACTGACAGCAGCATTTTAACCTCACAGTTGTTTCATTTCAGATATCAGAGCAAAACTAGTAAAAAGTGTGTAAATGTCCAAATACTCAAAGACTGCCGTGTTATTCGTCAGTGTAAAAACCCAAAATGATGCAATGTGGGACCAGATTTTGTTCATAAACCGAACAAGTTCCCAAAGCAGCAGGACAATAAGCCCGACAGGCCACATATGACAGTTTCCATAAGGCCCTGACAGTGTGAATGAGTCAGAGTCATGTTGCTTTCTCTGTGGTGACGGGAATGTCCCTGACACCCCGGCCCCAATTTACAGCTCTTAAAAAAGACCCCCAATCCCACAAGGAGAGGGTCGGGATTACTGTAAATTTCTTGTTAATGGAGGGATTTTCCCCGTTTGAAAAATGCATCTGTTCAACGTGGCTCATCAGACTGATTGATTACTGACTCTCAGTGTTGACACTCTGTATGGATGTGAGTGTAGTGGATGCTGAAGTGTAAGATTGTAATTGTGTGCCAATGGTCCTTGTACATCGATATCGGCAAGGACATTATCGTCCATATTTGGACTTCAAAGCAGGCGGTCTTGTCTTCGCTTCTCATTCATATTTATTTATTTTCCTCTCCTTTCCTTTCCTTCCAGGTTGTTGGGTCATTTCAGGGCCAACTCCTACACAGACAGAAGGTTTAGGGTTTGCAGTAATTATTCAAATTTATTAATGGATAGCCCCTTGAGATGAACCATCTCGTCTTCACGCAGAATCCAGTATTTGAGTTTTGGTACTTTCCAATATCTTATTTTTGAGAATCTATGCATGTTTTTTCTGTAAAAGCCTGTTTCATTTAACAAAATTAGCCAACGTCAAGCCAGTTCAGCAGGGTTTAATGTTTTAACATAATCAGTCATACCAAAATTACAATACAGTCTAAAAATAGCGATGATTCCTGATTTAGATCAGGAAATATATTACAGAATAAGTAAAGACACATTAAGATTTAATGCCAATTTTTGACACTTTACATTATTAATACTCGGTGCTGCAGACACGTTTCGTTCAGTATAATAAAACCACTGAGGTTCAACAGCCAGTCCTTCACAGAAATGGCCAGAAGTCAAACCTGCCTCTTACTGTGAATGAGTTTTATCAATCTTACTATGAGTTTGCTGTGAGGTGACAATGCCGACCACTTAAACTGTATGTCACCCTCTTCAGTTTGGGATATTATGGTAATGTCAGTTCATGAGTACTTTGAATAACTGTGCCAATTTTCTGAATGGGCTTTTACAACCCTGTAGAGTTTATTACATTTGATTAAAACCCTCTTATGTAGAGACCAGGCTGGGTTAAGTAGAACCTCCTTCCTGTTTGATAGATATTGAGTCAATACATGGAGTCGATATTCTTATTCACTAACCACATAGCTGATTAAAACAGCCATCTTTCAGATTAGATGTCTGCTTCCCATCATCCTGCACTACTTCTTTTTTTCCCCCAACCCTTCAAACAACTTCCAGATCACAGATGGTACAATAAATGTGTGGTTAAACACAGATGATCCAGATTAATCTATCCTTTATGTTTATTTTCTCCAGGTTTCAGTTATTAACACGGTCTTTGATTTACAGGCATCTGAATGATGTTGTAACATTCGGTATGTAGTAGGATGGATCTCTGTACTAGTTATGCATCACTGGAGATTATTCTATTATTAATAGTTGCATGTAATTAATTCTTTATGTTTACGTTTTACATTTACATGTTGGGCATTTTGCTGATGCTTAATTATACAGTAGATCTTCCTTCAGTTTAATTATATTGTTTAATTAAGAGTAATGTTTTGCTTTAAATTGTAGTTCCGATTGCAGTCATTTGAAAGTAGCTACTTATTTAAACTTAAAGCTTGAATAATGGATGTTTTTGGACACTAAGGGGCAGAAGAAGTCCACAACAACATGACAGAATTACGGTCCTGACACGTTATCATCTTGTAAAGTTGTCATTGCCTACGCATTTACACATCCAGCAAACGCAAAGCAGCAGTACCATTCATTTGGAGCCATGTTTGTGTCCACTTGATGAATGTACTGCCATGTAAATCCACTAATTTACCCTCCTTTTTGTTCAGTTTTGGTCTCCACCAACTCCTGAGAAAAATATGTCTTTAAACAATGAGCTATAAGAAGCTAAAAAGCTCTATAGAGATATAAAGTAGGTGATATTACTGCAGTGTCATACTGTGAGCGAGGCCTTTTATAGCTTCCATAGAAATTTGATTTATTGTTAATTTGTAAAATATTGATTGATTGATTTGATTGTTTTTTTATAGGGGGCAGTGCACATTAATCAACATGGAGGTTTTAACAACATCAATGTCAATGTGCAGGGTTTAGCTCAACACTTAGATACAACACTTCATACACAGGAGAGTTACATTTACAATACAGGAAATATATTTTACAACACCATGTCCTATTAAACAAACATTACAACCAGTCAATGAAATGCAACAAACAAGTTAGTTTGAGAAATGTATTAACACATATTTGAGTAGATTTTAACCATATTTCAAGTTTGATATTAAAAAAATGCTGTATATATATAGCTCATTTCATTAGTTTCATTGGTGGAGACAATTACAAACACTTGCTTCTCTCACATATTTGTCCAGATTTTCTGCCTCCTTATGAACCATACAGTCGCCCTCTGGTGCTTTCCAGTAGTATAACAAAGTATATGTATTACTTTTAATAAGTTAGAAATGTAAGATTACTTTTACCTCGTGTTATTTATCTCTAGAGCACAGTGCTAACATTCTTCACCCCTACATGTTTCCTCTCTAAAACTAAACTTACACTAAACTGATATATCCCATGTGAGTTAAAAGTTTAGACTTGATGTTTCGGCTGAGAGGAAGACATCAGAGACATACAGTATGTTTTGAAATGTTAGAGTTTTTAGGACTTAAAAGCAAATCTGTTGTGACTTGCCCACTAACCTCCTCTCTTTCCTCTCACAACCTGTCCATGCCTCCCTGCTTGGCCTCAGGCAGTTTGACCCCCCTTGTGGTTTCCAGCTCTCTTTACTGACAGCTACCCATTTCACCTCGTTTTTAATTACACTCCAACCCCTCAATTTACCTGCCCGAAACTACTTCAAAGGTAGCCTACACACACACACACACATACACAATAGCTCCTAAACATTGCACTTCCTGTTCTCCGTGACCAGCTGAGAGTGTGAATTGAAAGGATAAAGTCTAATCCTGCAGCTCGCAGGCTTTTTTAGTTCTGTATGTCACTCAAGAGGCTTTTTCTTTGCACTTCTGTGAACTGTGCATTTGCGTGTGGGAATCTAGACTGTGTGATTTAAACGTCGCTCCGAGGGCTCTTTATGTGTAATGTGTGGTCTTGTACTCCCATAAACCGTGAAGATGAGTATATGTACGTGCATGTATGAGTACGCGAACGTGGGCTTTTGAAGTGCTCGCACCTGTTGTGAGCCATCACGAGACCTTTGATTCATCCCATGAGTAGCTTTTGCAGAAAGAGTCCCGGTCTGTTTACAGTGTGAACACAAAGAAACAAGGGTCACAACTCTGTCACACACCTCACCATGTATGCGTGCATGTATGTTGCGTGTCTATATTTGTGCTAAGGTTTGACCTCAACAATGCTGTGCACTCATTCAGTACTAATACATGCACTTGAGTTTCACTTGGCAGATACAAAGGAAGAAATTCTAGTATCTACTCAAGCATTGAGTATGTTATATACACACACACAACCAGGTTACTGAGAGAAATCCACTTATGAAGGAAGTGCCACAAAACATTGTCATGCCCTGTAGTAATAACCTGGTTACTGCTGGTTGCTGTAACATCTGTGTCTACATGCAGCAGGTTATTCATCAGATTTCTCCCCTATTCTGATTTATTTTGTAGCTGTGGCTTATTTGTACTTCAAGTGATGGCACAGTTTCCTCTTACAGTATAAATGTGTCTTAATCTTACAAATACTGATCAGTCGTGGTAACTAACCTATAAGACAATAAATCCAGTTTCTCAGACAGAGATTAAAACTAGTCCTAGACTAAAGACAAGATTTTGAGAAAATCTGCATTGAGAAACAAGTCTAATCTTGGACTAGACTTTATCCCTTTCTGGGAAATCAGCCCTTAGAGTCTGCTTTCAGACTTACTTTGACTCAGAGACTTTAGTATTTGCAAACAAGGATTGATGGGAATTTGTTTTAGCTAGGGCATCAAAAAATGATGATTTTCATGATTGATTAATCTCTTGATCTGATGAATTGATTAGTCATTTGTCTTGTCTATGTTGTTTTGTCCATGTCGTCAGTCCATGACCCAAATACATACAGATTACTATCATAGAGGAAAAATAAACAAGAACATTTTCATTTTTGAGAAGCTGGAAAGAGAGATATTGAAATGTTCTTTAAAAAATTACTTAAAATTATGAATTGATTGTATAAATATGATGTATGATCATTGCAGCTGTAGTTTTATCCTGCAGCACTCCTGTCACAGTGATATTTTCCATTTTTGCACATGAATACATGCAAGTAGTTAATCAAAAACCCAGTTACACATGCATGGCCAAGAAATCCTTTTTTTTTATTCCCTCTGGAAGAAATCTAGCTGGGGAAATCAGATTTGGCAAATCATTATTGAAACTGGATTTCCCTTTTACATGACACTAAAAGATATTAGATTACGGAAAAAAGCAGTAACCTGGTTACCTAAATGCACTGATTGTCTCTTTCCAGTCATCTTTTTCAGCAGACTGGCATAACAGCCTGAGTGAGACGTAGTGGGAGCGATGTCTTTTTTTAGTCCAGTTCTCACACACGTCTCAGATCCCTGCAGTGAGAAAGCTGCTCTGAAGTTACACTTGTCAAACAGACTCTTTACAGTTTACAGACAAGCCTTACAATGCTGCTAATCAAGATAGATTCACGAAGTATCAGTTTCTCAAAAATAACTTCTTTATTAAGAATAATGCTCAGTACAACTTTTCTGCCACCTTTGTGTTCCTTTTTATCTCCCCAGAAATAGAAACTCACTTCTCTTGATGAGAGAGAGAGGTAGTAAAAGAGAAAGAGTTTGGCGACTAATTATGAAGGCAGCTATTCAGATTATTCAGATGCTTGCTCTACCCCCTCCTCTCCTTCCCCCAGGCAGTGAAGGGTCTTTTCTGTCCCCAGAGAGTGATGTCAGCATGGCCCATTGAAAACAGCCGCCGTGCGCTCCGAGATGAATGCCCCGGCTGAGCACAATGGCCCCAATTTGAATACCACGCGGATATATGCCAGATCGGAGCCCCAACAAAAGAAAGAGGGCTACTCTGCTCTCATTCAACCATGTTGTTATTTTATTAGAGTCGTAAATTTGTTTCAACCATTTATACCTTTTGTAGTTTTCAAGTGTTTATGGAGTTCGAAACATGCGGACAACCTGACGGGGTTGCCCCTTTTTTGGGATTGGATTTTATTTTTGTTGGCTCATAACTGAGCTCTGTGGTTGTGTTTGTGTGTCTGACTGCAGATCTACACGGACTGGGCCAACCATTACCTTGCCAAGTCAGGACACAAGCGTCTCATCAAGGACCTGCAAACAGACGTCACAGACGGAGTTCTGCTGGCCGAGATCATACAGGTCGTAGGTAAGCAAAACACACGTTTGATTCCCAAAATCTGTAAAAGGAAGCTGAGTCTTGATACATGTGATTTCCTGAAACAAATGTTAAACACATGACTGACCTTTACCAGACACAACAACCTTTTTGTTCCTGTGATATTTTTCCCACAAAATTCAAATAACCAAGTTTTCTTTCGTAAGAGTTGATGCTTCAGAATAGAACCATTCATCTCTATTATGTGATGTATTAAAGTAATTTAAGTACAAATCACGCAGAGTTGATTTTTTCAGTGGCGGTAGAGTGCAGGACAAATTGCTGTCTTGGAGATTCAAATCCACCTTTTTCAGGTTTGCTTATCCTGAGTTAACCTCAGAGCCAACATCTGGATGAGACACAACATTTTCTTATCTCACTAAGCAATAACTTCAAGAGATCTGATGTTTGAGACAATTTGAACTTCTGTAGAATGAATCACTCGAGTAATTCTTACAAAAAGTAATCAACTAACAGAAAAAAAAAAAGTTTAAATACTTTAAAGTAACTCAAGACTGGACAGCAACATAAAATACTTTATACAATCTCAAAATAAATAAAATAAAATATCTAAAGAGCTTTAAAAGAGTGAACTGAGTTAACCTCAGGACCAGGATCTGGATGGTTGCCCCAAAAAAGCTTTTTTATCTCACACAGCGATAAAGGATAACTTAAAGAGATCTGAAGTTTGAGATAATTTGAACTTCTGTAGAATGAATCATTTGACTAATTATTAAATAAAGTGATCAATTAATAGAAATACGCACTTTAAGGTAACATAAGACAGGAGAGCAACCTAAAATACTATGTAAGACCTTAAAATGAGAATAAAACTGATGCTTAAAGAGAAGTCTGTCGTCTGTCATTCATAGATTAATTGAATATTGTGAATGTCCAGTTACATTAAAGATGTGTGTTTATCATAATTACAAGTTACAGGCACTTAATTATTGGTACAGACATTTGAATGAAAACACATCAATCAACTATTCAGGGGCTAATGACAACACGTTGGACTTTTATAGAGTTTATAATTGCAGAGTCATCATTCTTTAGGCTAAAATGTGCAGTGACTTCACATGACTGCACTGCTGTTGGGGATGTTGGACCTGGCATAGGCTGTGAGAGCGGGTTTTTCCCCTCTCTGTGTTTTTGACCCTCACCCCCGTCTGTATCATCATCAGTCTTGTCATGTCATCTGTCCGTTCTCAGCCTGTCATTTCATCTGCCGACGGCCTCGAGGCTGCAGCAGGCCTGACACCAGCTGACCGGTGACTCAGCACGTCACTGACTGTACGCTCCCAGCTCCTTCCTCATGTCTCTGACCCAGATTTTATACTTCCTATCCTCTGTGCAGCTTCGCCCTGCACAGAGAAGAGTCGCACTGTTCTGATAACGGCGTGCATGTGATTCTTATTCCAGAGTTAGATCAGTCTTGCGGGCATTGCAGGGAAATTTATGTGAGATTTATTTACATCATGTGTTTGAGGGGCTTCTTCTCATAAGACATGTCCTATACTGACTCCTGCTTTCTGCTATGATGGCTGCTTTCTGCTGATTCTTCCAGGGGTGTAGTTATATAACTACAGCTACAGTCGATCCTGCACAACTGGTTAAGGTGCTATGGGAGTGTTCGGTGCCTCGTTGTGTTGTTGTAGAACACAAGAGGAGCTTTTCCTGACCAAATCGTCCCAGATTTCTCTAATCATTTATTAAAAAGAGACAGCTTGGTTTGAGAGTAGCAACGCAGCCTCATATGCTGTTTTGCTGTAGTGATATTTAAATGGGTGTTAGAAAAGGGTTAGGCGATGATCTGCAAAACATATTCTGGTTCTTTTTGCGCTTTAATATGTCTTAAGCTTGTGTTTTGTAGTTCTAGTTGGGAAGACGGCTACATAACTTTCATTTAATGTTGTTTCCCATCGCAAAACTTAATTTTGATGCTACACAAGTAATAGTAGTCATGTGGCTTGTGTTTGGCCAGTCATAAATGTCCAGTTCTGCACCTGTGCTGTGCCGGATCATTCCTGGACCATAAAACTGTACCTACTCCTACTTTCTGGGCCCTAAAAAAAGTCCCCTCCCTGGAAGATTCTAGCAGGTTATTCACTTTATTCTGGTCTATTCTTTACAGACATCTATTGCATATCTGTCCATCCTGGAAGAGGGATCCCTCCTCTCATGCTATTCCTAGTTTTCCTTATTCAGGTTAAGGGTCAAAAGACAGAGGATGCTGTATGCTGTGCAGATTTTAAAGGCCCTTTAGACAAAATAGTGATATTGGGCTATAGTAAATAAACATTTATTTGACTTTACTTGAGTTTCTTTAAATTGTTCTGTGCACCTGTTGCTGTGGTCGAAAAACGCCTCACCCCAGTCATCTAGTGCCTTTTTTCTTCTCACAACATCGAGCCTACATACAATATATACACCCCAACAGCTGATCACTGCTGCTCTGCTCTCAAATTAAAACAACATTCAGCAGAGCTGTCCGCGTTCACCTGTTCTGCCCTGCCTTTCTGTCTGCTGCCCCTTGTCCACGAGGGAAACCTCACACCACACAATACCGATGAAACCGGAGCAGCCTGCTGCTGTCGGAACAACCATACCGGGACAAAGGCTGGACCGGATGTGGCACCTGTTTAGTTATCTGGACAACTTAGACTCAAGGTCAGGATTCTGAAATTGGCGCATCCTGAGGATCCAGGTCATCACCAAGTTCTTATAAGCTGTTCCTGAAGCAACCCTGACGATAATCTGTCCAGGAAGCCAAATCTGTTTTTTTAAGATATATTGCTCAACTTCCAGTCATGGGATGCATTTCTCAAAGTATCTAGCAATTATACAGTCTGACTGCTGGTTTGTAAGCTGTTGCTCACTCCTAGAAAATGTTGATTTATCCACAGACAACCACGCAGAATGTCTGGAGATTGTTTTTTCTTTGGTAACACTTGTGCTGTTTAGAGTTTCAGTATCATCCAAACAACTGGAAGCTGCCAAATTCCAGTAAATCACAGTAGCTGTCTTGTGTGGCCACTGCTGTCCACAGAGTGCAACTTTCTAAGAGGTGCACAAACCATAGGTGGCAGTACAGGAAATCAAATAATCACTAAATGGGTTAACTCATTTTATGTACTTAAAAAATAAGTATGGAGGTCTATTTGTCAGATTTTTTTTGCATTTTTTAGAATAATTATCTACTCTTCAATCACCATCACCATCAATAACTTAGTTAAACTTTTCTGCTGTTGCCAAGTCCCGGTGATTTCTCTGCCGCATTTGGTTATATAGCAAAAAAACAAATATTCAATTAAAACATTTTACTTTACTCTTCATACCTTTAAATATTATTAAATCAAATCAGAGAAAGTTAAATCATGTCATGGTTGAACTGATTACAATTGGTAGACCTATGCAACCTGTGATTAGGGGCCGTAATAATCCAAAAGGTTTGTGAACCACTGATGTGAACCAATGATCTTAAGTGTAACTAGACACTTGGTGTATATATTCACCTGACTGGAAGAGGAGTATTTTCCCACAGGGTAGGTGGTACAGTACATGGGTCCTGAGATGGAGCTGCATCGTGGGCCCCGTCACACCTCCTGATGCGGGGCACAGTTGTCAGCTGTGAGCTGATGACCTTGTCTCAGCTGCTGTGGGCTGGGCCTTTAATGGACGGAAGGAATCCCTGCCACCAAACACACACACACACACACACACACACACACACACACACACACACACACACACACACACACACACACACACACACACACACACACACACACAAACACACACACGCCCCATTTGAGAAGAGGCACAACACTCCCATCTGGGTCGGGCCCCTAGCAGCCCCATTCCCATTTGCTGTGACTAGATAGTGTTTCATGTCTCAGCGGGAAGGGGAAAGGGGGGTCAGAGTCACCGGCATGAACACCTCTGCTCTCCTCACTCAGCCAGAAACTGTCTGGGACACACACACAGGCATCTCCACTGGAAATAGGAGAGAGGATTACGTTAAACAAAACACACCTTTAATAGAGTTTTTATTCTCTCCTCTATTCTCTCTGTCTCTGCCTCCTCTTTCTGTCTCTATCCAGCCAATGAGAAGATTGGTGATATCAATGGCTGTCCCAAGAGCCGTTCTCAGATGGTAAGTGACCTTAGGTTTGTTTTGGCAGAACACCGTGAAATGTACCTGTTTGTGTTTCTGTGTTTGTGTGTGTGTGAAGTAACACACCTCTGTGATGTGTCATGTCACTGACTCGTTGGGAGCTGCGGTGTAAAAGTCACTAGTGAACAGTTGAAGATGGGAATGTTTAGTCCATTTATTTTTACTTTTGTGGTCTTGCGGGCTGCCGTCCGTGAAACCTCTGGCCCAGACTTCTGGCAGTTGGCGCTCAGTTGAAAGCATCACAGACTTCGGTTTTTGGGGCTTGTTTTGTCTCATCTTTTTAGACTAGGAGGAGAAGACATCCCTCCCATCCCCAGCAAAGAAAGCAGGCAGCATCAGCACTGATGACAATAAACATGTTTTCAGCCAGTTCTTTTTTTTTTTGTCTACAGTGGCATTTAGCAGATATGCAAGTGGGATTTCCTTTTGTGACGCCGCTGGTGGGATTTCAGTGTATCCACAGTTTTGTGTCCTCTGTGGGAAACGAGCCGACAGTCCCGAGGCAGGGCTGCCCTCCGCTGAATGTGAAGGGTCGTAAATTGGGCCAGTGTGCCAGCTGAGGGGGCTATTTTTGGCCACCAGCCAGACTACTGAAGCCTCTCAAAGCACCAGAGAGACACACACACACCCGTAGTTAACAACTGAAGAGGCGCTGGAGGCACAGCTGATCCCTGAAATCCTTTTTCTTCATTCTTCATTGCAAATACACATAGTCACATGGACCCATATTACGATACTCTGCACATGAGGACATCCTATTACTCAGATTCATTTCCTAATTCTTTCTTCAGCATTTTAAAATGCTGTTTTCATGGTTGGATGGTCGTCTGTTACTGTCGTCTGCCAAGTTTTTGTGCTGATTTGATAATATCTTGGGGTACTGAAGACAGTCAATCAACTTTGGTGGATAATGAAGTTGTATAGTAGTAAATGTTACTTGCCAGACTTTTATTAATTAGTATAAGCAACCCTTTAACACCAGCAGCAGCAATTTGGCAGCTTCCAGTTGTTTGGATGATAGTATTTTTCCCTTTGGCTGGGTCACAAATGCCTTTATATTCCTGTAAAAAGCTAAGGACAAAGCTTTCAAATCATTTAAGTAATTATGGATTAGATGATGGTTTTCCCAATTAATCAATAATCATTTGGTTTAGAACATTTTCCAAAGGCATTAAATCATTACATTAGAGAAGTTGAAAAACAGCAGATTTTGTCCATTACTACTTTAAAACAGACGAAAATGAGTATTAAATTATTAAACTAGTTGCAGATTCATTTTCTGTCTGGCAGCTCTAGTCTGAATATTAATTTTTCACCACTGTAATTCATGCTAAAACTCATGTTAAACTTTAAAATGGCTCGCCCTCCTCTCTACTCGCTGCCCCACTCGCTATAAATTAGTCCTTTCCCATTAGCTCTGATTACGCCCCCTCCAGTCGCCTGTAATTGAGCGTTCTGCACTCTTTGGTCTCGGTGGTGTGGGCGTCTTTGTGGTTTTGTTCTGCTGTTATCAACATGGTGTGTGCCCTGAGTAGAGACCCCAACATCCAGCCCCGCTGTCATCAGCAAACGGCAAACACAGCAGCTTTTTTTTTGTGTGTGTGTTAAGACAAGATGATTGCAGGATACTTCTGAGAGAAATCAAGTGGTTCCAAATATATGTTGTCATATGCCTGCGGTTGTGGCCGCGAGTGTTCATAGACGGTGTGTGTCAGTCACGAGGGAGGGAAAAAAGTATTTATATGGTGTTCACTCAAGCAATGTGATATTGTTTATTGGATAGCGGCTGTCAAAATCTGCTTTTATTTTGCATGGATAAGCTTAGATGTTGCTGTGTATGCGTGTGTGTGTGTGTGTGTGTGTATTTTTGGATCGCTGAATATAATCTCAGTAGGTTTGTCAGCTTTAAAGCAAAATCTGAAGCATTCAAGCAGTACTAAGGGCAGGTGCAACCTCAGTCATTATGCAAATGTCTGCTTTCTGTGTTGTAGTACTGTCAAAACAAACACACATATACACACACACACACACACACACAGGTCCTGAGAGTTTAGTTGGCAGCTGTGGTAGAGGGGTATAAGAGCCCACTATTACTGCACTCGATTTCATTGCTGTGGAGACGCAGCTTTCAAACTCCCCAATGCTTCAAAAGCCGCTGCCAATTACCACCACTTGACTTAACCTCCGTCTCTAAAGGAATAAACATGGAAATAAGCTCCGTCAGTAGAAGCCACCGTAGCACTCTCACCTCACGCTCACACTAACTGATTAGCATGCTCTGCTATCCAGACCCAAGTGAGAGGCTGTTTTTACAACTGTCACATCCTCGTTAAAAGGACCCCCATCGTCAGGTCGTTTCTTTGCCACCCAGTGTGTGTGTGTGTGTTTGTGTGTGTTTGTGTGTGTCTGTGCGTGGGTTCAGCCCGGAGCCAGGGTGTTGATTCGACACTGAGCTGCTAAAACCACACAGGATGCCCCACACACAAACACTCACACACACACACAAAGGTGTCTCATCCAAGCATCACATGTTAAAAGAGACACCTCTTGATTTATTGGTGCCATTGGTGAAGTACATAAAAAAAAACCAACAATACATGTTTTCTGTTGCTCTACATCTTATGAGATTAACCAGAGTTCACCTGTAGAAAACAGGGCCAATCAAGATTTTTGTAATGTCAGGTTAACATATCATTCACCCTTTTTTATGCGATTGAAATCTGGTACTGGGATAGTTTACTTACTCAGATACTTTGGATCCATTTTTGGAGTTTCAGCAGAATTTAAAGGAACTAAGTGAAAACGTGTCCTGTTGATTATCCAGATATGATGAAATGTTGTGATCACTACAAATGAAATCCTTTTCAACTCTATTCTAAGTGTAAAGTGTAGATATCTCAAAACATGGACAAATAAAACCCACATCTTCCATCTTCTGCATGGCAACATCTATTTAGTGTAAGTGAGAAATTATGTTTTTGAACCAAGCTTTCTTAAGATGTTCATCATCAAGGCTTGATTAATCCACCAGAGGGTGATTTTATTGATGTTTATCTCTCAGCAGATGAGACTTTGGACATTTTATACAGACATTAGATATGAATAACTACCCAAACAAATCGAAATTAAAAGATAAACCATGCGGTACATTTAAGATAAGATAAGATACCTTTATTGTCACTGTAATTAAAATACAATGATGGTTTCTGTCCTGTCTTATTCAGGATGTTGTTTCTTGAATGCATGTTTTTAATTATTAGCTGTATATTTAATGGCCTGTGTGCTGTACTGGTTTGTCCTCTCTTCCGTGTCTCAGCTTTCATAACAGCGAGAAGGAAAGACGTGACTGACAGAAAGCCACACAGGTAGAAACCAGCAGGGCCAGGTGTTTAACAGACTTGATGAAAAACAGGGAAAGGAAACATCATCAACTTTTGGAGAATGTTAAACTCTGTGTCACGTCAGGCTCTGCTTGTCTGTGAACGTGTTTGTTT